>NC_056739.1:266761989-266809489 GCF_019279795.1 Protopterus annectens
TAAGTTTAAAGCTATTGTGCTACTGAATAGAACTGTGTGTGAAAGTGACTCCAGTGTAAAGGTTGGATGCTTAGAATAAAAATGGATTAATTACCTGACTGCTGCTAAGTATCCAGGATTGTGGTTTGAAATGAAGTATTTATATCTTTAAATTGTGGGCTGCTATCTTATTGGTTATTTATCTTATGACCTCACTATTTATAAACATTTGTTGAATGGAATTTTATATGCATTGAGTAAGAGGTTGTCTCAAAAGATTTGTGATTTTATATTTTATTTTATTAAAACAGTTTGCCTATAGTGGTGAAGAGGTTCCTTTTCTTTTTAATTTGAGTTCATGAATGCATCAAGTTTACAGTCATCAGCAGACCTTTAGCCATAAATCCTTAACAGTAGCTTTGACCTCTGTGAAGTAAATGCCAAAAAGGAGTGGCCCAAGGACTGAACCATGGGGTACACTGCTAGTGATGTGTCTTTTGAAGGAGGAAGAATGGCCCAACCTGATTGCCTGGGTTATTTTTGTAATCCAGTTTTCTCTCCAATGAGTTACTTAATGGAAAACATTTAGCATGGATAGTTTAACTATGATACCAGACTGTGGGATGGTGTCAACATCTTTGTGAGTTATAGATATGCAGGGTGTACTTATTAGCTCTCATTCTTTGCTTTAGTAACACTCTTGAAGAAGTTAACCAGGCTAAGGAGGTAGGATCTCCCCTTAAAAAATCCTTATGAGCTTTCAAATTGAGACATTGTGACTCATGTATACTTCAAAGTGGGTGCGGTGTGTTTATGAGATTGTAGCAGATACTTGTTTCCTGTGTTACATTTAGGAAGCCTCTGTGGTTTAGGTAAGTTACCTTTAAGAGCTTTGGCATATGTAGGTCTATGTGTTGAGTCTGATACACAGGTCAGGCATATTTTTTATCAACCAGAGGAGAAGTTCTGTATAGCAATTAATAAAGAGTTGAAGGATTTTATCTGGGAGGGGAAGAGTCAAGTGAGATAAGGTGATCTTTCCAACAGAACAACGTGGTGTGGGATTATCTGATATGAAGGGATATCTTAGAGCTACACAGTACATAGCACAAGCAGAAAGTTATAATTCAAAGTGGAAAGGGATAATGATGAAACAGGTGGAAAGCTCAGGAAATAAGGACAGAGTTAGATTTGGGTGCAGATTCTTATGGAAAATAACAATAACTATATAGAATATTATATTCACGAAAACTATATAGAATATTATATTCACGAATAACTATATAGAATATTATATTCACAAAGTAGTAAAAAGTACTCCATGAACTAAGCCAACATGGAAATAGAGAAAAGTGATTCTTCTGATAGGGATGTCTGCAATTAAGGGTACTGAGAACAGTCAATCAGAGGAGGCTACAAAAGATTGGGAAGAGAGGCTGGATAAGCAATTTGCAAAAAAACAATGTGAGGATATCTGTATGACACCCTAATATACAAGAAAGTCAAGAAAATTTAACATTTTTGCTTGGAAGTGTTTCCATAGATATTTTTATACCCCAAGTAGACTCCAAATAATTTTTCCTCATGTGGATTGCAATTGTTGGAGGTGTCATGGGTAAGAAAGAGGTAATTCGGAACATATTTTTTGGAATGTAATGAGCTGGCAGGGTTTAAAAATTCCCTACAGAATACTCTGTCAGAAATACTGAATGAGCAAAATGGTATGACCAAGGAACTGGATTGCCTAGATATAGTAAGGCCTTGCTAAGTTGAATTCTGGTGACTGTCAAAAAAGCAGTTACTAGAAAACGGAAATCAAAGTTCAATCCAGCCGTATTTGAAGTAGTGAGTATAGTAGCACAGATAAAAGAACTGGAAGTGGGGTGTTTAGAAAAGGATAGCAAATTGCATGGAACAAAATGGGAAATGTGGGAACAATACATTGAGAATAATGTTTTGAAGGAGGAATGAGGTTTAAGGGAAGGCAGCAATTGAGTGAGCTATGTATTGCTGGAGTGACAATGACTATACAGAAGATTATATGTGATGTAAAATGTTTGCAACTGGGAATGTCAGTATGGTTTGTTTTCATTTATATAAATGTATGATTGCCTAGGTCATAAGGGATAATTCAATAAAGATGATTTTAAAAAGGACAGGCTCCATCTACACAAAAAAAAAAATCTGAGGGGGTTGATGATTGTAATAATGGTTAAGGTGTTTACTTTACAGCCACAAAGTACAGGGTCTGATTTTTATCTTTGAAATGGAAATTAGCTAGGCTTAAAATGGCCCATAAGGGCACATAGCCTAGTACTTGCCTATGAACCTATAGTAGGTTTAGTGTGGTTGTGTGTGGTACTGGAATCCTGATTGTCATGTGAAAGATTTGTCTCCAGTAGCTTTAAATAACTGCATCACTCACACACTATGTCAGTCTATTCAAGTAGTACGTGGATGTCAGTAAACATAAAACAATTGCTACATTATCTCATGATACCCCTTCCAACCAAGCTAGCTACACAGAGAGTTGTAAAGTGTAAATCCATGGTTCCAGGTGCTTACTAATATAGGCTCAATGATTACTAGTGATGCTGTCTGTCTAGTAGTGGAGACAGTGTCTCAACATAGATGCATGCAGCTGGAATCAATTATCTGTAGTTGCTTCTCTCACCAGAGGCAAAAAAAGTACCATCAATCCCAAGATGCTTCATGCGTAGTAGTATTAACCAGATATTGCCGTGTTCAGTATACTAGCTATAGTCTTCTTTCTAAGGTACCTAAGGTACACAGCAGCTTGATGCAACAGACAGCCAAGCTGTACAAAGGTCCTAAAGAGATAATCACCAAAATTGCAAACAAGCCCATTCAATGAAGTCCCATACACTGCCCACTCAGAGACCAGCAGGAATCAGTGTCCCTCTGCTCCTGTCACTAGAAGCAAAGTATAAGTATTAAGACCATGCTGGCTCCTAAGAAGCAATTTTCAGGTGTCCCAGTGATTGGTAATTTCTAGAAAGGCCAGGAAATTATGTATCTCTGCTCCTTCTCTTACCAGGAGCACAGCAGGAGCACTATTGCTAAGTCATTCCTGAGAAGCAGTTCTTAGGCTTTTCAGTAACTGTTAGTCTAGTCCTAGATGTTACAGATTTTAAAAGTAAGGTGGCAAAAGGGATTAATACTCAGATCACTACAGTGAGATGATATGAAACAGAGGCTAACTTGCGTTTTGAGAACATAACAGGAGGACCTTCCCCGTTAGATATTTCTGTACTCAGTAGAACGAGCAAATGAAATGAGACTGGGAGGAGCTTTCAAAGTTAACTATACAAAAGAGGCATGCAACACAAAAGCCACCAAATTTAAAAAACACTACAGAACTGGGTGCATGGAAGGAAAAATCCAATGCAGTCACTCACCAGCAGTAGTCTCACAGCACTTACAATTAAATATTATTTCTCAGTCCCTCCCATTAATTAGCTAAACTTAATTCCTTTTCAGTAAGTGAAAGGAAATTGATTTTTTTTCTAACTGACTCTAGCCAAGAACTTGTAAAACTCTAAAAAAATCTTTAAGGTAAAAAAAATTTAATTAAAATAAACTGCAATATAATAAGAGCAAAATAAAAAATAATAAAGGAAATATACAGACCTTAAATGAAGAAATCCAATCTAAATCCAGTGCAGTTGCACACCAGTAGCAGTCTCACAGGACTTGCAGCTGAATAAGAATGCAACTAAATGGAAATAAACAAGCTGCCTATATGTCAAGGCTCTGCACATTATGGTGAACATCTAGTGGTTCAGGTGTCAGGCTGTAGGCAACATGTCAGGCTACTGCTATCTTGTAATTAGGTATGGGATTATGGATTAATTGTGAGGCTCTAGATGCAGTTCCAAGCTTCTGCTAACTTGCACTTACATGTGAGATTAGCATAGCTGTGTGGTTGTAGGTATATTCCCAGGCTTCTGCTATCTGGCACATTTGTGAAAGTAAGCTTTTGCCATTGTGTCCTTTTCTCTTTCAGCACATGCACAGAAAAAAAGGCCAACTGTGTTAGCTGCTGCAGGAACTGAGAGGCATTTGGTACAATGGGATTAGTTTGCTTATTAGCTACAGACATGTTCCATTTGTAGGCCATCTTATCTTATATCACCTTTCATACTGTTTCTGCCTCCTGCAGGTCAAGATATGATGACAGTGCAATGCAAATGCTTCAGCAACAGCCCAATCCTGCAGTGGCTATGGCTCTGGTTATGGTGGGTGAGAGGCCTGGGAAGCTCAGGCTATGGTGGATGAGAGGGACTGGAATGTCTTATGGGAGGAGTGACTTATCACCAATAGGCAGCTTGACTCAATAATCTCTGATGGCCCAGTTGTCAGTGCATCAGGTGGTAAAGGAGGCAGTTGATAGGATGATGGCCTACTTGATAGCTACTATCTTGCCATGCTGAGGATGATTTCCAATTTCCTCAATCCATGATCCCTGCCATCAGGTCACCAAAGTAGGGTGTGTCACCTCCTACTGGCCACCCCAGATCCATCTCAGTCATCTGAAGGGTCTCATTAAATTCCATCTGGGTCAGTTCTGCAGTCAGCATATAACCCCATCCAGGTGTACCCCCATCCTATTTTGCCACATCCCATGCATTGGACTTTGTATATTTTCCATGCCTTCTCATCATCATTCTTTCTCTTTGTTTTGTACCTGTCTGGCCCACAGTCCCTCACCCTAGTATGTGTGCATCTGCCCTGTTTTTGTCTATACTGCTTGCATTTGTAGACTGACACTTTGAGTACCCTTTGCCACATTTCCTAACTTTGTTTTCCTGTCACGCTTTCCATTATCCAAGCATCCATCCATCCTTCCATCCATCCATCTATTTCTCTCTCTCTCTCTCTCAATATATAACTTATGGTACCCATCATCATAAATGTGCTCTGGTTCTCCCCCTACATTATCCTTAGTGTTCCCATTTGGTCTGTCTCTCTGTTTGTTATGTTCCACTATTTCTTACCGGACTACATTACCCATTCCTTCATTTTCAAAGAAAAATTAGGTGCCCAGCCATATGTACACCAGATAGCAGGCTCTTTGTAGTGTGCTGCAAGTTATTACTATAGACTGCTTGCTAAGATCCTGCTTCCCATGTGGTGACTAGTGCCTTCTAGTACCATGAGGTTAGTGCTAGATGGTGTCTAACTAGCTTACATTTTGCTCTACTTTTTTTTTTTTTGTTACTTTTTAACATTGTTCTGCCTTCCACACCAGAACAAAGCTATCTGCACAGATATGCAGTGTGCCACCATCTGGAGATTCATGCGCACTTTATACTACAGTGTATCCCCATTATGTGGTGCAAAGCCCTGCTCTTTTAGACAATGCATCTCTATGAGTCCCAACCTGAGTAAACTCATGAAATGCAAGCTGAGTAGTGGATGAGACCTGTGGAATTAGAGGATATGTATATATTCTAGTTTGATTGTTGTTTAGAGCACTAGAACATGATTTTTTATATCCATTAAAAGTCATCATTAGAAATTTTTGGTGTAGGCAGATGCTGTTAGGTACTTTATGTATGTCTAGTGCGTTAGCATATAGTTTGTCTCAAAGCTGAAATCTTTACAAGAGTTCTTAATACCTAGCATTCTCTATGTTATTCAAGACTTTGAACCTTATTATAAAGAAAATACATCCTGCTGTGTGGCTAATTAAGTTTCAAAATGGTTTAAAATGAAGTTTCACATACAACTCTAGGACTCTAGGATAAGCAGCTGTATTAAAGTACATTTAATTGATTATACTAATGCTTCAGCTTTCAGTCAAATGTAGGAAGTGAGATACAGCATAATTTTTGACCACTGTTGGACTGGAGAATCATGCCATGACTAATTCTGGGGTCAGTCTATTTCTTTTCTAACACAATTTCTAACACAGTAAGCAACACAGAAATAGAAAATATTAACAAAAAATAGACTAAAGGATTTGATTGTGATGAATGTCAGGGAAGCACAGAAAGACCAGAAGTCAGCTAATTACTATCCACAGTCCACAGCCAGTGTACCACCTACACACATCCACACACACAAGCATGTATGTGTATATATATATATATATATATATATATATATATATATACATACACATGCATAATGTGTGTATATATATATATATATATATATATATATATATATATATATATGGATCACCTTCAGATGCCCGAAATCGCGTTCCGCCGACACACAAATCACCGACACCAAAAGACCGACAACAAAAAATACCGACAACGCAAAACACCGAAAACCATTACACCAACACACTACACGTAAACAACACAGTACACTACATAACATATCCACTATCCCTAACCCAAACCCTAACCCTAAGGTCCGACACTACGGCACACTTACCCTACCTGCACCTAACCCTAACTCACTTACCCACTAACCCCAAGGTCCGACACTACCGCACACTCACCCTACCTGCACCCTAACCCTAACTCACTTACCACCCCTAACCCCAAGGTCCGACACTATCGCACACTCACCCTACCTGCACCCTAACCCTAACTCACTTAACCCACCCCTAAACCCACAGTCCCTCACTATCGCACACACACCCTACCTGCACCCTAACCCTAACTCACTTAACCCACCCCTAAACCCACAGTCCCTCACTATCGCACACTTACCTGTCCGCTCCCTAACACTAAATCCCTCACTCTATCGCACACTTACCGATTCCGTCGGGTTCTCACCTTGTCGGTCATCTGCGTTGTCTGTGTTTTCGTCCCGTCGGATTCCGTGTCGGCGAAACGCGATGTCGGGCATCTGAAGGTGACCCATATATATATATATATATATATATATATATATATTTATATACATGGGTCTACTTCACTTGACCTAAAACTCATTTGACTGACTCTCATTTGACCGACACCCAAATTACCTAAATTTCAAATGACTGACTTCTCATTTGACTGACTTTTAAGATATACCCTGGGATTCAGGAAGCCAAAATTTCTGTGCAGGAACAGTGTAGAAGCTCCTGCATGGAAAATGACTGCTGAGTGACTCTGCATAGTGTGATTTTCATGTGCACAAGCAGTCCTACAATGTTCATAGGTTTATTCCAGGCTAACTGCCCTTGTGGGCCATTTTAAGCCTAGTCAACTACTTCATGTGAGAATTAACCATTATGCTATCCTCTCACCCTTAGGTTAGTGGTGGGATAACTGCCCCTTGTGGGCTTTTTTAAGCCTAGCCAGTTATCCCATTTGAGAATTAAACCCTGCACCTTGTGTTTGCAAAGCAAACACCTTAACCATTATGCCAAACCTTACCCCCTTCAACTGTGTACATTTCTGCAACTGACAAAACAGAGCCATGACAGCTCATAGAAAAGCATGTATTATGTACATTAGACATGCCAATGGCCAAATATAAGGCCACTGGTATTGAAAAGTGATTAATTATTATGAAAATTAAACGTTCTAACATGGAAAACTGGCAAATATGTCAATCACCTCATTTGCTGGTGAAAACCATGCAAATGAGGTGATTTTGCGATCCACCAAGCTGCCAGGTCCCCGTACTAGAACAGTGTCAATGCAGAAATGTATTCAGAAAATAACTGAGTACATTTCTGCAACTGACATAACTGAGTCATGACAGCTCATAGAAGAACATCCCCTAGATTCTCAAAAGCTTGCAAAGAGTGCAAGATGAGTGCAGGAGCTCACGCAGGCAATATGTCTGCCGTGCGATCCAGGAATAGCCGGCAGGGGTGTGCACGAGAGCTCCAGCACTAATCCTGCATGGACTAAGCCCTGGTATGCAAATAACCTCATTTGCAGGAGAAATCCGTGCAAATTAGGTGATTCTGCAATCCAGAAAGCTTGCAATAGTCTGTGCAAGACTAATGCAATCTGCAGAAATGTATTCAGTTAGTAACCGAGTACATTTCTGCAAATTCCAAAACGGAGCTAAGACAGCACCAAATAAAGGCTGCATATCATTGAGGAAGCATGCCAAGGGCCAAGTATAAGGCCATTGGCATTGCAAACTGTTTTAAAAATAAAAAAAAATCAACTTTTAATTTTTTTTTCGCCGATCTCGCTTGTTTAAGCATAGGGCAGTGGCGCGCAAACGGGATCAGGGGGAAAATAAGAAAATAAACTTAAAATGAGCATTCTAACTAAAATCAGTATTCTGCCATGCAAGTCAATGGCAGGCAGAAGACAACCTGGCCAATGAGTAGTGGTTGCTAAGGAGGGAGGCTCAGTGTGGGACAAGTAACTATGCATTAGCAGGCAATCCTATGCAAATGATGGGAAGGATAGTGAATCCCAGATTTCCCCAGGGTGTGAGGCAGGTCCCAAGAGTGTAAGAGTATAAATAGCTGGATGCAAGACTAGGATATAGGTGACATCATGGGGGGGTGTCAGGCATACTGTAAGTGGATTGGAGCCCTGTGGCTCGGGACTGCTCTTAGCTTAGCACAGCTAAGCTAGAGGTGTGTCCAAACTGCCTAGCACTCTTTACAAAGTGAAAGCAGGTGTGCGTGCTGTGCACCGGGTCTTAGAAGAAAAAGGAAGTTAAACCAGGAAATAGCAGCTCTGTGCACATTTGAGCACTCTGTTTGCAAGGTGCACACACAGGCTTAAACATGGAGGCAATGGGAAGGGAAAACAGCAGTAGGAAGGTAATCAAGGAGAACTAGCTTATCTGAGAGGTGAAATATATCAGAAACAGACAGTTACACAGGCAGCAGCCCAGCCCAGCACACCACTATAAACTATGCAAACACCTTTCCCCCTTGTTTTTCCCAAAAACTCTGCACCACCGGTGTATACAGATGGGGAAATTTTACAAAACGAAAGCAAGAGAAAAAATATTAGGGGCTGCTTTTGCTATCATAAACCACCATGTGCAAGAGGCTGAGGGTGGTGAGGATGTGAATGCTGCTGAGCAACCCACAGTGAGGAGACGGAGAAGAGTGTACAGACCCAGGGTAACCTACTAAGGGCTACATGAGCTGGAGATAGTGGAACACTATAGGGTGGACAGGGACCTCCTACAGCAAATTGCTGAGCTGTGCCGGCCACGCCTCACACACAGAACCCATCCCAGTGGATACCAAGGTATGTGTAGGCCTAAGAATACTAGCTACAGGTACCTTCCAAAGGCCAACTGGGGATATGATGGGGATTTCACAGGCATCAGCATCCAGGGTACTCCACCAATTCCTGAATGCCATGTCAGCACATGTCGGTGAGCACGTATATTTCCCCATCACCCATGAGGCGTTGGCCAGCAATATGCGTCTCTTCCACCAAATAGCAGAATACCCTGAGGTAGTGGGTGCAATAGACTGCATGCACATATGCATTAAAACACCTCCAGGTGAGTGGGGTAGGGTCTACATCAACCGCAAGGGCTTCCCCTCCATCACCTGCCAGGTCTTGTGCAATGCCCAGGGCATAATAATGAATGTGTGTGCTGGCTGCCCTGGAAGCTACCACGATTCCCACATCTGCCATCTGATGCAGCTGTAACAGTCATTTGCCAGTGGGGACATCCCACACAGTCACCTAGTGGGGGATGCTGGATACACACTGGAGCCATGGCTGATGACACCCATCAGAAATGCACACACACCTGAACAAGAACTCCATAATGAGGCACAAGCACAAACATGAATCATAATAGAGCATGTGTTTGGGATGCTCAAAACATGGTTCTGGTGCCTGGACACATCTGGTGGAGCCTTGCAGTACTCACCAACTACATGTACCCAAATTGTCCTTGTATGTGCCATGCTACACAATATGATCCTGTGGAAACAGCTGCAGCAGGAACGGCATGGGACAGGGCCACACAGCCCCCCACCAGTGCCAAGGCCTGCAAAGGCACAGAGTGACTTGGAGGAGGAACAACCTGAGCCTGCCTCAGTAGGCAGAAGGAGGCGTGCCCAGTATGCCCTGGCCTTGGCAAAGAGGCAACGCATAGCACATGCACTGACACAGTAGGGACCCAGGGAATGACACTTCTCTCCAACTCGCACATACAGTAAAAGAGATGCCAATTCTTGACACTATCTGTGCTCAGCCATGTATAGGAAGTATACTATGTGCATCTGACAAGGGCAGCCCTGCAGCACCACCCTCAATACTGGGACACCCACAAGGTAAGTGACTCACACATGCCAGTTGGGGGATGCACATACCCAACAACAATCACAGCCAGCAGGATAAGTGTAGACAAACACAAACAAATGCTGTACTATGGCCTCTGAATGAGCCCTATGGGTAACCCCTCCCCCCGGCCTACACAGACAGACTACAGCAGGCCAGGCACTTGGATGTAAGTTGTGAAGGCTAGGAAGTCAGAAACGAATATGTAGGTAGTTAAAGCTAAGATATGTAGTACTCTGGTATGCCTCTAGCCAGCATGATAGGTAAGTCCACAGACTGAAATGGTGTACCTGGCATACCAGTACAGTCCTAGCAAATGCGTAAATGTTTCAGGTGTGCCCCACCATCCTACTTACACTTATAGTAACAGTCAGGTATGCCCCCCCCACCCCTGTGTAGAAATGTAGAAACAGTCAGGTGTCATCCCCCCCACTATGCAAAAATGTAGCAACAGTCAATGCCAAATGACCGATGTATACCCTGCAGACACAGCATGCTACCTGTCAGTGTACAACACAAAGGTCAGCACCACAGTACAAACTACCTGGACTTGATCCACACATACAATATAGATGGACATACTGGGCATGCTCACACACAGACAAATAAAGGCAATGTCAGTCAATAACATACTGAAAGGTCATATTGGGCATGCTCACACAGTTAGACACATGAAGGCCATGTCTGCAACACCAGTGGACCAGACATATCTGGCAGTTGCAGTTCTTATTGCAGACCCATGTCAGTATGCACCACTCCTGCCTTGCACACAGACTGGATGGGAATACAGATACATATGTAAGGACAGCATACTATAACAAGCCAAAGGTAGATGGACATAGATGTGTGGAAGAGGGTGACCATGACAAGGAGCCACCTGAGCCTGTCCCACCCAGCACACAACCAAAGGGCCCCAAGCACATGATGTGCACCAGTATCTGTCAGCATGACAGACTATATGGTGCACATGCCAGCTGTGCAACATGACTTTACAAAAAAGTAGTCACCTAATAGCTGTATACATATACCTGTGGCATATAACCCTGTGTGTGCCTGCATGTGGCATGACAACCCCTACATGAATGGGTTACGGCCCATGCACACACCATCCTCCCCATAGCAGTATCATGACAAGCCTGCTGAGGTCATCCAACGTGAAATACACCTTTGGGAGAGCTGTAGCTCAGTAATCTCCATGGCGTATCCCATAGCAGCGTACTGCTGTAGTGATAAACTAGTTATGTAGTACTTCTAACCCCAGACTTGGCAACTGTGTGAGTGTGTGTTTGTGTGCATGTCTCTCTGTCTCTGACTGTGTGGAGAGAAATGCTTTTTAGGCTACTCACATTCCGTACAATTCATATACTCACCTTTGGCAAGGCTGCTGATGTCACTCACCTGGAAATACAACTCTAGGAAAGTACTAGCCTTGTAATCCCTGTAACATGTCCTGTAACTGCGTATTGCTGTAGTGTGATAAAATAGTTAGGGACGTGTTCTAACCCCAGACCTGGCAAATGTGTGTTGGTGTGTGAATCTGTATGTGTATCTGACTGCGTAGAGAGCAATGCTTTTTAGGCCACTCACCCTGCACACAATTCATATACTTAACTTTGGCAAGGCTGCTGATGTTACTCACCTGGAAATACAACTCTGGGAAAATAACAGACTAGTAATCCCTGTAGCATGTCCTGTAACTGCATACTACTGTAGTGTGATAAAGTAGTTAGGTAGGTGTTCTAACCCCAGGCTTGGCAACTGTGTGTTGGTGTGTGAATCTGTGTGTCTGACTAGGTAGAGAGCGATGCTTTTTAGGCCACTCACACTCCATGCAATTCTTATACTCAACTTTGGCAAGGCTGCTGTTGTCACTGACCTGGAAATACAACTCTGGGAAAATCATAGCTTAGTAATCCCTGTAGTGCATCCTGTAACTGCGTGCTGCTGTCGTGTGAAAAATTAATTAGGTAGATGTTCTAACCCCAGACTTGGCAAGTGTGTGTGTGTATGTGTGTGTGTGTGTGTGTGTGTGTGTGTGTGTGTGTGTGTGTGTGTGTGTGTGTGTGTGTGTGTGTGTGTGCGTGTGTGTGTGAATCTTTGTGTCTCTGTCTGACTGAGTAACAAACAATGCTTCTTAGGTTACTCACACTCCTTAGAATTCATAAACTCATCTTTGGCAAGGCTGCTGATGTCAGTCACCTAGAAATACATCTGTGGGAAAGTCATAGCCCAATAATCTCTGTAGTGCGTCCTGTGACTGCATACTGCTGTAGTGTGATTTAGAACTGTGGTAGGGTTCCATCTCCACCCATGACAGTTCTGGATGTTTTGTGTGTTGCAATGTCTGTGTATGGAGCAATGCATCATAGGCTACTCACTCACAGTACATTTCAAATGCCCTACTTTGCCAATCCTGCTGATGTCATTCATTGTGAAGTACAACTTTAGGGGGGTGGTTCTTTAGTAATCCCTGTGGTGCGGCCTATAACTGCTCCATGCTGTAGTGTGATATAGACCTTGGTCAGGAGTTCTATACCCACACATGTCAGTTGTGGATGCTTTGAGTGTGTCTCACTTCACTGTCTGTGTAGGGAGTAATGTATTTTAGGATATTCACTTGCAGTACAGTTGAAATGCCCTACTTTGGTAAACCTACTGATGTCATTCAATGTGAAATACACCTTTGGGGAAGGATGTCTCTAGTAATCCCTGTGGTGCATCCCATAACAGCTCTATGCTGTAGTGTGATATAGATCTCAGTCAGGGGTTATATGCCCACATATGTCAGTTGTGGATGTTTTGCGTGTGTCTCACTGTCGGTGTAGGGAGCAATGCATTTTAGGCTAGTCACTTGCATTACAGTTGAAATGCCCTACTTTGGTAATCCTGCTGATGTCATTCACTGTGAAATACACCTTTGGGGAAAAAGTAGTCCAGTAATGTCCATGGCGCATAGTATAACTGCGTAGTACTGTAGTGTAATAAACTAGTTATTAGGGGTTCTACTCCCAGATGTAACAGGGGTGTGTGTTTGTAACTTGTATCCTGTGTAGAGGGGAGTGTGGGCAATGTGGAGGGGGGTTTGCTTATTTCTTTTATTGTAGCCCTACTATATATCACAATGTCAACCATACAGGGATAACAGATGTCAATTAGCTGGGAGGCTAAGGTGCAAAACCATACCCATACATGTGACATCAAGCCCAGCCAATCCAAGTTAACAACCCCGCTATTACCTGGAGCACACACTCAACCCATGTGTCATATGAACACACATGCCTAGGCAGCAGCCAATATGTGGGTAGTACACTGCATATTGGCCACTGATAGTAGCTATGTAGTGATAGCAGTGGGCTACAGAGGGCATGTCACCCTGCCCAACTGTCCAATATGCACGTACATGCAGACAGTGCACCTCTACTATGTTCCCCAATGGACACCTGCACCACCTGTGGTGCCTTCACATGTGACTCACAATGGACATACCATGCCTGACAACATTCCTTTTATGGACAGATGACACTGACATCAGGGAATGCTGTCGGCATGCCATCAATGTAGGTGAAGGGTAAACCTACAGCCCATTACCAGTTCCTGTCACAGGTAGACAAGACTGGCACATCTGATGATAATCTGTGTTCACAATATGGGCCAGACACCCCAGGTACAGTTCCACATGTCCCTGTACATGCATGTGGGAGGTGTGCACATCCCAGAAA
Source organism: Protopterus annectens (assembly GCF_019279795.1). Classification (NCBI taxonomy): domain Eukaryota; kingdom Metazoa; phylum Chordata; order Ceratodontiformes; family Protopteridae; genus Protopterus; species Protopterus annectens. The sequence goes on from NC_056739.1 coordinate 266,775,887, forward strand.
CCATCCATGTCATGGACTAAGGAACACATACATGGCATGTGGTGTACAGCATTGGCTGCACACAATAGTCACCCAGGTGACTGGATGGGGGATGCAATACCCAACTGAGTGGGCAAATGCAGTAACTACAGGCCTGAGCCACAATGCAGACCATTGTCATGTGGCCTGATGCCAAGGTATACCCATCGCCTACCCATGTACAGCCTGCTGGCACAGTTGACCACCGCAGACCCGTGTAGACATGCACCCATGCATGTCAGAACAGGTACCCTGTGTGTTTGTGTATGTGTGTTGTATGGTGTGTATGTCCACATTCACACTCACTACAAACCCCCAGGGCATACTGAAGCATGCTGTCTGATGTCTGACATCTCCTCATACTCTTTGCCCATATGGCCTCTGTATGACCCGTGTGGTGCATGTGATACCTGCTCATTGATGTGTTGTGGCAATCCCACTAGTGATTTGTTGCACTCCTGGCCCTGCCAAGTGTGTCAATGTGTGTGTGTCCCTGTGTGAGTGTGCCTGTGTTGACGCTGGCACCTGTTCATGCAGACACACATGTGTATGACACCTACCGTATATCTACCGTATCCCTGTTGCAGATGTCACTCACCCTCACATATATGTTCTGAGTGCGCCACATTAGGAGACCCATGTGGTGCATCCAATAACTGCATCAAACTGTGATAGCACTACATAGTTGTTGGGGGGTTGATACCCTGAGCTGGTAGGTGTGTGATACAAACATGCTTCAGTTTTACACTCCCACCCCTCCCTGACATGTATTTGCCTCTGTCTGCCTCCCCCACTCCCTCTCTGGTGGATGTGGAGACCCACACCTACCTTGCTTAGGCAGCAGCATATGTATTTTATATGATGCTCATGATCAGCTGATGGCCTCTGCATGAATTGCAGCCCTCCCCTAGCTGATTGCATGTGGAACAGCTGTGGTAACAATCCCATAGCCAATTGCATGGAAATACACTCCAATACCTAGGAACATCATGGTGGTGTTGGGCCTTTTCAGTCACTGTGAGCAGGAACTAGATCTGTTGTTTGGCAAACAGCATCTCAGATGGATTGGGGATTTACCTCTAACAACATACACAGTGGAAAGAGGGCAACAAACAGGAGGGGGATGTGCCTGACCTGACTACATACTGTAAGTGCTGCTATACTGCATTTGGAGTAATGTTGGTTTAACAGTGTTTGTCTGGATATGCCTGTCGTACATGTAGTAATACCTGCCATGTCAGTTCCATGTATATGAGGAATCCCCATCTGCAGGGTCATCTGCAGACTGGGCAGTGTTGTACCTGTGGTTTCATGTGTTAGCCACAGTGCATCTATTTGTGGAATGCAGAAGGTAGTGTGAGGATTGCAGTCTGTAGATGGTGAAGGCAGTGGCAGTTACTGACCTCATATCCCTCATAGGACATATTTTGCAACAAACACAGTTACAGTGGAAAATATACAATGTTATCACAGCACCATGTGTATACTGGCCCTGTGTATGTGCTGTCAGCCACACAACTGTCAAGCCTTGTACATATGGCGTGCATGAAGTGGTGCATATGTGCTGTACTCCATAAATAGTGTCATCATATCTGATAACAAGCCAGTGAGATATCAGATTGCTACACATGTCATGTACAGTAGGGGTTATATGTCATGACATAAGCTGGACATTCTGTGGATGTCTGTACAGCTGTGACATGGCTGTTGAGCCTGCTATATATGCAGGTACATGTGCATTCCCCCATACGAGATGTAGGCCAATGTTGAGCCAGCCTGCCTGTAGCCTGCACAGTGCATTGTTACATGCCTAGCAGCTTAGTGTACTTAACCAGTGGGATGTCATGTGTAGATACTTTCCAGATGTACTGCTGCTGGGCCTCCCTTAAATGTCATGTATGTCAGACAGAGCAGTGGAATGCTGTACAGATGTATGTCAATATCTAGTGGGTGGTATGTGTACATGGCACCCCTGTACCAGCAGTCATTATGTGTCAGGCCAGACAGGAGTGTGTGAATCCAACATCTATGGTGCCAAATGTATACCAGTCATTATGTGTTATACCCATCTACCTGGCTGTCTACATCCATATTGTCAGGCCTGGTACACATGTGGTGCACTAAGGGAATATGTGTATACCTCTGGACTGCACAGGGTGTGCCCAAAGTTCCATATCTAGTGGCCAATATCTCTGCTGCACTCCACAGGGGCATTACATGCTAGCAGCAGTATTTTACAATGATTTCCTTAGGATGTCTGTCAGTAGCCAATGGCACACAAGTTATACGCAGATTTCAACATCCACACACACCATGTCTGTGAAGACAATCCCAATGACAGTAGCAACAGTTTAGTAATATACCTGCTATACATGCCTGACATCCCCTTGCACTACGACATTGGGACTGTAGAGGCTGGGGTACGGCTACACTCCATGTCCAAGACATATGGTGGAAATATATGCACATATACCTATCCAGATAGCCATATATATATATATATATATATATATATATATATATATATATATATATATATATGACATGTGTACTACATTCAATTACCACTGTCATGACAACCACCCACTATAAATCCCTACAGCATGTGGGCCTGGTCCCTTTACATTTCCTGCATGATGGACATCCTTCCTGTGTGTGGACATCACTGATACAGACAGCAGGTAGCAATACCTCTTACAGGAGAACCTGCACACTCAGAGTGGCCACATATTTGTAGGAGGATCAGGAACTACAGAGAGACTGTGAGCAATGTTGTGTTATGATTTGCATAGTGCTGTAGTGCTGGTGTTACAGGGTGTGTGAGTGTACATACTAGTTTACCTTGAAATGCAGTCTGTCTGCACAGCTCAGTACTGTGGACCTATCCTCTTGCTGGACAGAGGTATGCCTGCCATGTGTTGTCCGTCCACCACACAGGTCCCTGTGTCAGATATTACACTGGCAGTGTGTGTGTGTGTTGCGTGCTATCAGTACATGGCTACATCCATTTCTATTACTAACCTCAATTCCCTAACTAAGGGTATGTTGCAAATGATCCTGTAACACTAGCACCTTGCTTAGTGTATGGCAATAGTGTTCCACATATGTGCCTGTGTTCCAGCCTCTGTCCTCCATCTACATACCAAGCTTTGCACATATGTCATACTGTTGGGGGTTGTTCTGTAGCGGGCTGTTAGTATATCACACTGCCACTGCTGCCATTAGTCCACTGTTGTTGTATCCCCCACACATACAGTGGGGCTGGGGCCATATATGTGTGGACATCACCTACACAACACATGTGTGCCCTTATGCACTGTAGAGGCGAGTGTATGCAATGTGGTATATGGGCCTGTATAAATGAGTCTAGGTGGGGAGCACCTTAAATTACCTAGGCTGTTACAAAATGTTGGGGTATCAGGGGTGAGCTGCCACAAGGTATTTGGATGTACAGTACTGTATACTCCACCTATATTGGCATTACTTACATTACTTGGGGTGCTGCAAGCCTACTGCCTCCTGCCATACAGACTGTTCTGTTTGTTATGCCTTATGTACAAGTTACAACCCATTTGATCACAAAACATCTTTACCTCCTACGGAGTTTGTACAGAGTGTAGATAGAGGCTGCTGAACTGCATACCTGCAGTACATACTGTTGATTGTGTGGTACCCTGTGGCCCAGTCTGTCTTCACTATTGTACATTCTGAAGGGCTTGGTCTGGACAGCAATAGTTGTGAACCTTTCCAGACTACTGTATTAGTGCAACTGTTTCAGAGTTGCAGTACTCTGTTTATATGGTTGTCAGTATCTGAACAGCTATATGACATGACATATTGAACTGTTATAGTACACAATTAATGGATTCCCATTTTTGCAAATCTCTTTGTGGAGTCTTTCCTATGACCTATTTATGGGTATATGTTGCAGGCAATGATTGACATTAGTATGTGTGGCCCATACAGTGTCCAGTTTTTCAGGTGTTAACTGTAGGTATAGTGGTTGTTCCAGATTGTGTGCACCTTCTACATATGTATCTTACTGTACATATATCTGCATGTGTATTTGTAGTCACATATATATATATATATATACATATATATATATATATATATATATATATATATATATATATATATGTATATATATATGTATATCTGTATCTGCATATCTGTGTCTGTGTATCTGTATCCTGGGGATGTTGATGGCTTCTGCATATTACATGTCCTATGGGAGGCAGAATGTACTTGGTAGTGTACTGCAGGGCGCATGTGTTTGGCTGTGTGGGAGATGCCTATTCGTACAAGACATATAGTGTGTGAGGCCTCTCATCCCCATTAATGGTGCATGTGGACATATGTGTATTTTTTAATCTGCAATTGCTATCTACAGATGTATGGCCATTTATACCTATATGGATATATATCTGCTAACAGATATATAACTATATGTGCATATATAGTGATATATATGTATACAGTTAGTAAAACAAAATATATGGATATGTTGTAGCTGTTATATATATTTATATATATGTGTGTGTGTATATATATATATATATATATATATATATATATATATATATATATATACATATATGGATATGTTGTATCTGTTAAGGTTGTGATATAGTTACACACACAGACATCTAGATGTTGGTATACATTCTCTGTACTTTTGCATGACAGAACTGGCTGATATGTTTCTGAAACAGTGAATACCTGAGTATCTCTCATGGCTTAGTGGTACATCACTTTGTCTAGGATGTGCAGGGTCCTTGGTTTGAGCCTTGCAAGAGCTGTTTACTTTGTTGCTGGGCAGAACACAGCCCATTGGATACAGAGTGACTAAGGCACTTTAAAGCAGCTGTAAGCAGGTTTGCGTGGATCTAAGCACTGTCTACACAGGTTAAGCAATTTAGAAGCTGAGTGTATAAAAATGTAACTGGAGGTTAGCAGTGCTTACCGTCGAGCAAACCTACTTACAGCTGCTTTAAACTGCCTTAATCACTCTGTATCCAAGGGGGTGTGTTTTGCCCAGCAACAAAATAAATAGTTCCTCCAAGGCTCGACACCAGGATCCTGCACACCATACACAGAGTGATTTACCACTAAGCCACGGCAGATATGCATAATCATGATGTTTCCACATGCATATAATCCAGCCCAGGTATACAACACTACAGGGAATGTATTCCGCCATGTAGATGTATATGTGTGTGTGTGTGTGTGTGTGTGTGTGTGTGTGTGTGTGTGTGTGTGTGTATATATATATATATATATATATATATATATATATATATATATGTATATATATATATATATATATATATATATATATATATATATATATATATATATATATATATATATATATACACACACACATATATACATACATATGAACATATGTCTGTATCTATATACAATTGATGTTATATGATTATTTGTGAGGCATACATTAATATATATATATATATATATATATATATATATATATATATATTATATATATATATATATATATATATATATATATATATATATACATATAGCTGTCTATCTGTCTACATTTGCAGATATATATCTGTCCATATGTCCATGCATATCCGGCTCATATTTTGCCCTGTTCCTCATTCACTTGGCAATTGTCATGGATGATCCCAGCACTGAAGTCAGTAACTAGTGCCAACACTTTTGTGTTTCAGACTTCATCTCCTTCTACATATGTGTTCTAATACATATAACTGTGTAACTAGCAACATTTTCAGTGTATTAGAGCATTAGTTGACATATATCCCTATTTGTACCCACAGTGTGGCATACTTTGTCCAGACTTCTTGCATTAACAGGTTGTGTGGTATGATATTAATACATTTCCTGTACTGTTGACTGATTGTTTATTTTTTTGTTGGGCAGAGCAAGGGATGTTTGCTACAGAGTGATTAAGGCACTTTTAAGCAGTTGTAAGTGGGTTTGCATGGGTTTGCCTGATGGTAAGCACTGCCAACCTCCGCTGATGTTTTCTTACAGTCAGTTTGCTTCAAATTTCTCAACCTGTGTAGGTATGGCTTACCCTCACGTAAATCCACACAAACCCACTTACCGCTGCTTAACAGTGCTTGCTGCCACTTATCCTCATGCTAATTCCTTTAAAAGAAAAGAAAAAGGGGTTGATAGGAAAGTGGTGAAAAACGGGGCACAAAGAGAGAAAGACAGTAGGGACAATAGCTAGGCATGTGCAGAAAGGGTATAGGAAAGGTCCATAGTTGCCCATTTTTTCAACAGCAGCAGCTATGCATATACACTATATTTGCAGGTACATTTGGACCCTCAAACCCCTGGGAGGAGATGGACAACATATATTCATTGTGAAGCCAATTAGACGAGATTACATGTGTCCAGTGGACACATGTGCAAAATGGACAGCTATGTATGGGGCGAGATTGTTTTGTGGGAACAGATTGACGTTTTCTTTTTTTTCTGGTGTGATTGGGATGTTGGGGAGGGGTATTAGGTATATTTGGGGTGGTTGGTTGGGTTAACAGACAAGACACACAAGATGTATACAGGGCCGGTATATGGCATATGTGGGGGCTAAACACCTTGGACTGGGAGGGGTGTTTGGAAGTCACAAGCCCATGATCCCCCATCTGGTAACAGTGGGACTGAGGTCCCCACCCATGGGCAGTCACCACTGCACCTTCACGGCCCTGAAGGTGGCTGTGCTGGGGCTGTGTAGGAGGGGCAGGCTCACCCTCTAATAGTGCCACTCGACCCTCAAGCTGGTGTAGCCACTCACGATGCTCCAAATAGAGCTCCCTATGCACCACGGCCCAGACCTGTTGATGGGTGACAGGTTCCCCTCTGCTCCCACTTCGAGGGGGGGAGAGCCCCATCCCCTGAGCGGTTCCTCCCGAAGGTGGTGCAGGGCCCAAAGAGGAGGAGGTCCCAGGCTGGTCCCCAGATGTGCTGGTGCCTGGTGCCATGGCCAGCTGAGGTGGGACAGGTGAGTCCGCTGGGACTGGCCTTCCCATATGAGCTGTGTTGTCACAGGTTTATGGCAGATATGGGTTAGTAACAGTCAACAGCATTCAGGATTAGTTATAACAGCATGCATAGGTATTACCATTACCCGACACACCAGATTTAACACAGTTGTAGAGCAAGCAGAACACATGCATATATGGAACAACAGTGGCCATTACAGGAGCGTGTGGGTTTCATTGATGGCAACAGGCCACCAATATGGGTGTATTTAAACATGGCACATGCATAGAAACAAATGTGAATATTTGTAAACCATTAGGACATATGTCCCAAAAACAGTTTGGAGTGTACACATACCAGTTGAGGAGTGCCATTGGGTTATTACGCACATATAGTAGGGGTGAGAGAGAGGGTTCAGTTAACAACTAATTTATTATACTACCCAATGGCCTTATATTGTAAACTGGTATGTTTATAGATTATTATATATGTCACCTGTGTCTTACATACAGGCGTGACAGGCTGCAGGTGCTAATGCAACATATGTTGAGTATTGCTGTCATACACTTTGGTTGAGGTGCTAGACTGACAGGTTTGTTTCCATATACATTATCTGACTATGTACATGTTTGACTATCAGTTATATGTCATTGACAGCTGCCTACATTTCTTGGATCATCACACTGAATTTTCAGGGGAACAGGGTACCAAGCTGGTGATATGGTCCGATTATCTAGACATGCTGGACAGATTGGAACAGTTGTGGAGTATAAATATGCATACAACCTACAATTTGAACATTCAAGCAGATTCTGTACAGTTGTTGGGTGTAATTATGCATACAGCTTTCTATATGAACATTGTATCACAGTCTGTACAGTTGCAGGGTATGATTATACATACAACTTAGTAGCACTCCCAGGAGTCGAACCCCTGCTGTGTGTGACAAACAATTATTGCTAACATCACAGTACACTGTGCTATCAGGGAATTGTTGTAAAGTTTTTGTCTGTTTTCTATCCAAGTGTCCCTAACTAGTATGATATGACTGACCTCTTGGCATTTACAACATTGTTATGCAGGATGTCATACCCATTTTATCTGTATACCACGGTGAGGGTGACACTGCTTAACATACAGCAGTACTATTTATAGTATGGAACAGATCGCAAACATATGAGAGAAGAGTAAACAGAAGCACTCCAGGGGTTATACCTTTATTCACAGACTATTACCACATTTATTTCTACTGGTACAACACTTTCTAAGGCTCTTATATTCTTTGTTATAACAGTACATGCATACTGATTACTAACCTGCCTCACGATGCAGCCTTTGCAGCCTAGTATCATGGGCTTGCTGGTTCACAGCCTGCTCATCTGCAGCTATCAGAGAAATGCATTGATATTTAGCCATACCAATCCATAGTATACACACGCTAGGCAATTATTTACTACTTAGTAGAATATGTACTTACTCAATACTGGGACATTGGCCAGCTGCTGAGACTCCTGGATCCACTGTTCCAGAACATCCCTCGTCTGCCGCTTCAGATCAGCATGGTGGTGCCTGACCTGCTCACCAGTCCGGGGGATACCTGTGGCACTGGTGAGGTCACGGGTGAGTTGTCCCTGGCCTACATTTTGTACTGCAAGCCCTGGTAATGGCCCTGCAGTAGTCTCTGATCATGGTGTTTTACCAGGAGCCATACCATGAATTTTGACTCCTGGATGCCCCAGCGCTGCACTCTGAATCGAGTGCCTTCACCCACACCAGCCATTCTGCCTGCAGTAGGAAGCTACAACCAGTTATGAGATGTATTCCCGCCTGTGGGGTATAAATACGTCCATTTTGCTGCACTTTGCCGTGATTGGCCAGTTTTGAAAAGGCTAAGCTATGGGCACACCTGGTTACATAAGGTTGGCACTGTTTAAAGAGGTATACCACTAGGCAGATTGAATTGGCTCCCCTACACATTGCTTACACTTACTAACATGAGCTATGCTGCAGTTAGCATTGCTTCATAGTTGATTATCACTATATTTGCCATTTGGCAATGATTTATTCTTCATTACAGGTTATATATGTCTGGTATCCGTGATTCATGTGTACATACACTGTATGGGGACCTGGGGACTTCTACACTTTATTGCAATAACACTTCAAATCTATACTTACTGCAGTACTCCAGTTCATATATTTATGTTATGTAGCAGGTTATACCACTTCACACTGTACATAGTTTCAGTTCACATGTTTGATTTGATTTTCCTGTGGTGAGGATTAGTTTGCTGGTACCTCATTCATATCTATTGCTATGATGGCTTAATGATTAACTATAGTGTACAGGGTCCTGAGTTTGAACCTTGCAGAGGCAGTTTCTTTTGTTGCTGGGCAGAACATGGGCCATTGGATCCAGAATGATTAAGGTAGTTTAAAGCAGTTGTAAGTGGGTTTGCATGGGTTTGCATGACGGTAAGCACTGCTAACCTTTGGTTACAGTTTCTTACACTCAGTTAGCTTCTACTTTGCTTAATCTGTGTAGGCAATGCTTACCCTTGTGCAAACGCACTTATACACACTTACTACTGCTTATTTGTGCTTATACCTGCTTACTAGTGCCTTATTCATTATGACATTGACACTTCACATGTGCATTTAATGCAGTACTCCAGTGCACATTTAAATGTTATTATGTAGGTTATATGGCAATAAGTTGTTAAAATATGTTCACATACAGATTTCACATGAAAAATGATATGTGCTGCAGTAGGACTTGAACCAGGAATGCCTGTTCATTAGGTGGATGCTTTAACCACTACACTATTGCTGTACTGTTTCATTTGCATATATATTCCTTGTTATCCTCTTCAGCCTTTTCAGCTGCTTTAACCATAGCTAAGCGATGGGCAAATCTGCACACCTATGGTTAGCTGTACTCAGGGTTTTAAAAAAAATAAATACAAGGGTTTCTGCATTTTATTTAAATGTACTGTTGCTGTTGAACACATGGGGACTGTTGGTAGGGATATGCGGACATCTATGAGTGGTCTCGCTCATTTATTTACGCATTCTTCTGTTCTACTTTGCAGGGACCTGTTTATTCTGAGATCTCTGCTTTCAGACACACCCCCTGCACTCATCCACGCTCCATGTAGCATTAGGAGTTCAGGCAGCGCGCCTTCATTAATATGCATGGCGCGCTACCGTCCTCCTCTTAAACTGCCGCTTTCGTGCATGACTAGATTAGTCCTGCACGGAAGATTAGTAAATCCGGGGGCATGTATTATGTACATTAGACATGCCGATGGCCAAATATAAGGCCGTTGGCATTGAAAAGTGATTAATTATTATGAAAATTAAACTTTTTTTGGGGGCGGGGTGATCACGGCTGTTTAAGCATAGGGCAGTGGCGCGCAAATGGGATCATGCTGGAAATAAAAAAAAAGGGGGGGGACTCAATTTTAAGTTAAATCTGCATTTTGCAATTATAGTCAATGGCATGCAGAATGTAAACAATACCAGAGAGCACTGGTTGTCAAGGGAAAAGAGTCCATGTTAGTGCAGTAACTAACGACTGACACACTGGGGTATGCAAATGAGGGGAGTTATACTGAATCACATATTTCTTCAAAGTGTCAGCTTGTACCTTACCTTGTAGGTGCAGCAATACAACAGTGCAAGTGTAAGAGCTGAATGACTTCATAAGAGGGTGTGTCATGCTTGCCGTAAGCTCATTGGAGCTCTGTGGCCCGTGTTTGCCCTTAGCTAAGCGCAGCAAAGGAAGTGGGTGTGTCAGATGTGCTTGAGCAGTGTGTACATAGCCTAAACGGGTGTGCATGCCATGCACCGGGTTTTAAACAAAAAAAAAAGAAAAAAAAGAGGAAATGGCAGCACTGTTTACATTTGAGCACTGAGTATGTGCGGTGCACCTCAGGGCTTAAATAGGGAGGAACTGGGAAGTGGAAATAGCAGTAGGAAGGCAATCCAGGAGAACTAGCATAGTTGGCAGCTGGAATGTATCAGAATCAGCCAAATACACATGCAGCAGCCCAGCACACTACTATAAACTATGCAAACTCCTTTCAGACTGTTATTTGGGGAAACAGTAGTAGGAAGGCATTCAAGGAGAACTAGCATAGCTGGCAGGTGGAATGTATCAGAATCAGCCAATTACACATGCAGCAGCCCAGCACACTACTATAAACTATGCAAACACCCTACAGATTGTTTTTCCCACAAACTCTACACCACCAGTGTACACAGATGGGGAATTTTTAGCTGGCAAAACTAACTAAAATGTTAGAGGCTGCTGCTGCTGCTTTACTCCATCAATATGTGCTAGAGACTGAGGGTGGTGAGGAGGAGAATGCTGACAACTGACCCACAGTGTGGAGGAGGAGAAGAGCGTACAGACCCAGGTAACCTACCTGGGTCTACATGAGCTGGATATTATGGAGCATTATAGGGTAGACAGGGCCCTCCTAAAGCAAATCATTGAGCTGTGCCAGCCACGCCTCACACACAGAACTAATAGAGGGGAACCCATCCCAGTGGATACCAAGGTATGCATAAGCTTAAGAATACTAGCCACAGGTGTCTTCCAAAGACCAACTGGGGATATCATGGGGGTCTTACAGGCATCAGCATCCAGGTTACTCCACCAGTTCCTGGATGCCATGACACAACATGCCAATGAGCACAAATATTTCTTCACTGCCCATGAGGTGTTGACCAGACGTATGCTTCACTTCTACCATATAGCAGAATACCCTGAGGTAGTTGGTGCTATAGACTACATGCACATCCACATCAAAGCACCAGCCGGTGAGCAGGGTAGGGTCTACATAAACCACAACAGCTTCCCCTCCATCAACTGCCAGGTCATGTGCGATGCCCAGGACATTATCATGAATGTGTATGCTGGCCGCCCTGGAAGCTAACATGACTCCCAAATCTGGCATTGCTCACAGCTGTATCAGGCATTTGCCAGGGGGGACATCCCATATGGCCATCTAGTGGTGGATGCTGGCTGTGCAATGGAGCCATGGCTGATGACTCCCATCAGAATTGCACACACACCCAAACAAGAACACCATAATGAGGAACAAACACAAACCAGGATTGTTGTAGAGCATGTGTTTGGGATGTTCAAGTCATGGTTCCGCTGCCTTGACATATCCGTTGGAGCCTTGCAGTACTCTCCAGCTACATGTACACAAATGTTTATCGCATGTACCATGCTACAGAATATGATCCTGTGGAAACAGCTGCAGTAGGAATAGCATGGGGTAGGGCCACACAGCCCCCCACCATTGCCAAGGCCAGCACAGGCACAGAGGGACTTGGAGGAGGAACATCCTGAGTCTGTCCCTGTAGGCAGAAGGAGGCATGCACAGTATGCCCATGCCTTGGCAAAGAGGCAATGCATAACGCACACACACTGACACTGTAGGGACCCAGGGACTGATGCCTCTCTCCGACTCACACATACAGTAAAAGGGATGCCAAACATGACACTACCTGAGCGTTAACATGTATAGGGAGTGTACTATGTGCATCCAACATAGTCAGCCCTCAAGCACTGTCCTCAATACTGACCCAGCAACAACGTAAGTCACCCTTCCTATCAATTACTGAATAGAGTAGTATGTTCTCATACTTGTATGTATGATATGGATGCAAGCATGGAAGGGAATTGGGCGGCTGAATGGGATAGCAGCAGACAGCTATATGGGAAAGCAGGAAATTCATAACAAATACTGGTGTCGACATACTAGGCAGCACTACACAAGGTGACAACCTCCACCATAGTACATGTGATGGCCCAAATAACTGTGGGTGTCAATAGGCCACACACATGGATGTCAATGAGGGTCACATACCCACCACCAGCCTCACCCAGCAGGACAGGTGTAGATGACCATAAAGAAAGGCCAGGCTAAGGCCCCCAAATGATGGCAATGGTGAACAGCCCCCCACCAGGCCTACACAGACATACTACAACAGGTCTGGCAGTTGCATTCTAGTTCTGAAGGGTAAGAAGTCTGAAACTGAAATGTATGCCATTAAGAAATAACATGTGTACTCTACTGATATGCCTCCTTTCTGCATGATAGGTCACAATACAATATGAAATGGAAGCCAACAGAGTAATCAAAATATCAGTAAAGTCATTACAAATGTTTAATGTTTAATGTCAAATGTTTAATGTTTAATGTCTGCAGGTGTGCACCCCCCCTCACAATCCCATGTAGAAATGCAGTAACATATAGGTCTGAGGAGTAATATCACTGGAGCACAGATTGCCAGAGCTGTCCCATTCTACATTGTTGCATGTGTACAATATGCAGGGGTCAGTGTGGTAAGTTTGTTGTGTGTTTAATATTGCCTGGAAGTGATTAGCATGTGGACCTGGATGGTTGAGTCTCAGTGGCCTAGGTATAGTACAGTGGATGACAGGGCCATGTTCAACAACTGCAGTGTCAACCACACTGCTTCTCAGCTACACCCATGTCAGCAGTTGTACACACTCTCTGTCCAGATCTCAATATCTGCCACCATCAAAAAGCTGGACACACCATGAATGGGAGCCCATACATAGAAAGCAGCAACCCAACAACATCCAGACCCATGGATCAGTATGAACAGGAAGGACTTGACAGGAACTCCTCAACCACTCACCACTGTCACCCGAGGGTAATCCACTGGCTTGCAGCCTGGGAACATATGACTGACAGAATGCACTGGCCTGCTACAGATGGCCTGCAGCTCTCTCAAATGGCCTACAGTCCTCTGGCAAAGGACCATGCCTCACCCATAGTGCCAATGTACAGAATGTCAGGGGGTCCCAACTAACAACCTAACACAGTAGACAGAAAACAAATGCAAGGCCATATTGACAAATGCCAGTAGCATGCCTCCCTATGTCCTACTGCAAGGACTATGGACCAGGCCATTAATATTACTGGGATAAAGACCCAACTATAGGAATACCTCTGAGATATTGCTTACATAATGTTAGGAAGAGGACAGAATAGCAGAGGGGGGTGTAGAAGCATGGATGTCATGGAGTGTGTGAAGTCTAAAACTCTAATGTCCACCCATACTACCCCTGACTGCAAACCCATGAATGAATAGCCATAAAACTGCTTGTAAACCACAATGTGAAGGTAAACTGACCAGATATACGAGTCCTGCCTCTGGATAACCTGGGTGTATCTGTACAGCTGAGAGGTAGGGCCCCAGCAGGATATGGCCATTCCTTGAAGCTGAGAAAAGCACAAGGAGGGGATCCCCAGCCAGCATACTAACAAGGTGCTGCACCATTTACACAGAACCAGCAGTCTATTGTCTGTAGCTACCCCTCCACAAGGAGGGGATCCCCAGCCAGCATACTAACAAGGTGCTGCACCATTTACACAGAACCAGCAGTCTATTGTCTGTAGCTACCCCTCCACAAGGGGGGATCCCCAGCCAGCATACTAACAAGGTGCTGCACCATTTACACAGAACCAGCAGTCTATTGTCTGTAGCTACCCCTCTACAAGGAGGGGATCCCCAGCCAGCATACTAACAAGGTGCTGCACCATTTACACAGAACCAGCAGTCTATTGTCTGTAGCTACCCCTCTACAAGGAGGGGATCCCCAGCCAGCATACTAACAAGGTGCTGCACCATTTACACAGAACCAGCAGTCTATTGTCTGTAGCTACCCCTCTACAAGGAGGGGATCCCCAGCCAGCATACTAACAAGGTGTTGCACCATTTACACAGAACCAGCAGTCTATTGTCTGTAGCTACCCCTCTACAAGGAGGGGATCCCCAGCCAGCATACTAACAAGGTGCTGCACCATTTACACAGAACCAGCAGTCTATTGTCTGCAGCTACCCCTCCACAAGGAGGGGATCCCCAGCCAGCATACTAACAAGGTGTTGCACCATTTACACAGAACCAGCAGTCTATTGTCTGTAGCTACCACTCCACAATGGCAGGTGTGTGCCAGAATGTGTAGTCTATATGCCTCAAAATATTGGTCTCAGCTTCATTCATCTTGTATTTCCCTGGTAAATAACTGTGAGCAAAGAGTGATAACTGTCAGTAGTTGATGACATGATACATCACAGTGTAAAACAGTACATATGTCAGAAAATCTATGCTACAACCAACCATGTCACACAAGCAGCACAGACAGCAATAGTTACAGTACCCCCCATATGTTACGCCCATTGTGTCTCCATATTAGCAACCTATCTACAGATATCCTGCAGAAATAGGTATAGCTGTAGCACACAAAACCCTGAACTGGAGTCCAACCCTCCCTGTAATGGATGCACACACTCAATATAGAAGGTCATACTGGTCATGCTTCTACACTTAGAGAAATTAAGCCCATGTCTCACAACACAGTGAACTACAGATATCGGTTATTCACAGCCATCTGTGCACACACACCCAACACAGTGAACTACAGATATCGGTTATTCGCAGCTGTCTGTGCACACACACCAAACTGTACACCATTGATAGTTCACACACACACACATTGGATAGGAATGCTCATACATATCTAAGGCCAACATAATATAATATGTTAAATATACACACACAGAGACGTGGGGAAGAGAAAGACAAACAGTGACAGAGAGAATCCCATTATGAGGCTTTTCCCACCCAGTACACATCCCATTGGTCTATATCACATGATGTGCTGATGTCATTCACTGTAGAAATTCCTTTGGTTAGCCTTCAGCCCTACAGTCTCAGTGATGCTTGTAATAAGTGTGTAACACAAGGAAATACAAATAAGTATCCAAGTAGCAGTTGTAATCTTAGTCCTGTCAAATATAAAGTTGTGTGTGAGTGTGTGTGTTTCTAGATGAATGTGGTTGAGGCCATTCACACTCACTAAACTTCCCTTACCCCTACTTTAGCACTGCTGCTGATGTCATTCACCTTCAAAGATACCTTTGGACAGCTTTCCACCATATAAGCTCTGTGGTGCTTGCGATAACTGTGTAATACTGTAGTATAGCAAACTAATTAGGTGGGAGTTCTAATCCTGATCCTAGCAACTGTGAAAATGCGTGTGTTTGTGTGAGAGAGTATGTGTCATAGTAGAGACCTGATTTTTGTGGTCATTCACACTTAGTACACTTCCCTTTCCCCTCCTTTAGCATTGCTGCTGATGTCACTTACCTTCTAAGATACCTTTGGACAGTTCTCCAACATACAAGCTCTGTGGTGCTGGCAATAATTGCATAATACTATAGCATAGCGTAATACTGTAGTATAGCAAACTAGTTAGGTAGGAGTTCTAATCCTGGCCCTTGTATCTGTGAAAATGTGTGTGTTTGTATGAAAGAGAGTGTGTGTGTGTCTTTGTAAAGACCTGATTTTGTGGTCATTCACACTTACTACAGTTCTCTTACCCCTCCTTTAGCACTGCTGCTGATGTCACTCACCTTCAAAAATAACTTTGGCCAGCTCTCCAGCATAGAAGCTCCATGACGGTTTGATAACTGTGTAGTACTATAGTATAGCAAACTAATAAGGTAAGGGTTCTAGTTCTAGTAACTGTAAAAATGTGCGTGTTTGTGTGAGCGAGAGTGTGTGTCTTTGCAGAAACCTGATTTTGTGGTCATTCACACTTACTACACTTCCCTTAACCCTCCTTTAGCACTGCTGCTGATGTCACTCACCTTAGAGGTATGTTTGGAGAATGTTCTACCTGTAATCTCTGTGGTGACTGTGATAAATGCAGAACAATGTAGTAGCAATCATTATATAGGTAGGGGCTTGAATCTCATTCCTAGCAAGTATTTGTGTGTATGTACATATATATATATATATATATATATATATATATATATATATATATATATATATATATATATATATGTCTGTACCTTAAAGATTTTGGCCCCATTTACACCCAGTACACTAATCAGTGCCTGATTTTAGCAGTCCTGCAGATATCATTCACCTTAGAAGTACCCATTGGTAACCCTAAACCGTGTAAGGTCAGTGGTGTGTGTGGTAAATGTGTAACATAATAGTCTGAAAACATAATTTGATAGAGGTTTGAAACTCACTCCTGGCAAATGTAAATGTGTGTGTAGGATAAAATATTTTGTGAAAACTCTCACCCACTACATCACCCAATGCCAGTATTTAAAAGGGTTGGTGATGTTCCTCACCTTATAAGTACCTTGGGACAACATCCATCCTGTAAGCTCTGTGGCACGTGCACTAAATGTGTAATAGTGTGTGTGTGTGTGTGTGTGTGTGTGTGTGTGTGTGTGTGTGTGTGTGTGTGTGTGTGTGTGTGTGTAAAATAACAAGATCGATTGGGGACCTAGTATGCGTCCCAATGTCCATATTACAAGGCAATAGTTGTCAAACACTGTAGAGGTTGGTGTAGACAATCTACAGCCCTAAATGTCTAGTGCCATGTACAATGACTTTGTGACAGTATGGATTAGTTAACAATATAGGCAACCCTTCTAATACTCAGAGACCACTCTCCACCCACAAATCATATACAAACACACTTGGCTAGGCAGCAACCACTATAGCGGTAGTTCTCCTGCAAATTGCTTCACAGATAGTACCCACGGTGTGATTGCAGTGGACTACATGCCTGTTGACCACAACAGTGCCACTGACATCAGAAAGCACTTTGATGTGTTACATCTCTTGACTGAGTGTGTGTTATCCAGCAAGTAAAAGAACATGGCACCCTATTCAATCCCCTCAGTAGCCCAATCAATGTGTACAGCGGCCCTTTTGCCATGTGCCCCACTGGATACCAGCAACAACTGTAGAGTCTGCAAATGTACCCCACAAAGGGAATACCATGCCTTATACACATGCCCTGTATGGACAGACACCAATAACTCCAATGAATCCCCATATCATGCTGTCTACATAGGTGCAATTACTACCTCAGTTACATAGCCAGGTCTCACCAAACAAGATCAGGAATGCTACTTCTGAAGATACCAATCTATCCACACAGCATGCTCCAAAGATCTCAAGCACACTTCCACACTTCAAAGAACATGCATGTGGTACATGTGCACAACCCAGACACTGTCCATGCTATGGAATATAAATCACATACATGTGAAGCAGTGCACATCACTGGCTACCCACAACAGAAATCTGGATGAGTGGATGGGGAATACAGTACCCACCCCTAGGGACCACTTCAGTGACTATACTCCTGAGCCACACTGGGAACTATTTTCATGTGGCCTGATGCCAGGGTATTCCCTTGGGCTAGCCTTGTAGAGCCTTCAGGCCCATTCACCTACTACACACCTATGAAGCAATGAACCTATGGATCTCAGTAATGGCGCGTGTGTGTGTGTGTGTGTGTGTGTGTGTGCGTGTGCGTGTGCGTGTGCGTGTGTGTGTGTGTGTGTGTGTGTGTGTGTGTGTGTGAATAGTAATCTCAGTGTGTTTGGTTGATGAATATCCCCTGTGGCTGTGGTTATTAGCAATCAGAGGTGTGTCCAAACCACAACACATACCATTCTCCATTCTACAACAGATGTTGTAAATCAACATATACTTATGTACAACCCTCAGCCCTATAATCTGTGAAGCATATGCAATCACTGTGTTACAGACCAGGGATTTCTGTGCACATACTGTACCCTGCCTATGACATGGTGGATGTGTTACCACACTGCCATACTCCATGGTCTTGCTGCAGGGCTACATCCTGGTGACACACAGATGCCTAGAACAGAAATAGGATACAGCATGTGAGAACATATTCACTCAGCACTTCACTTGTGGGGGGAGAGAAGGGTAAACCTGGCACTGAATGTGTTGCCAAGACTGTGGCCAATATCTGTTGTCTCGGAATAGGTATTAGCATTGTGTAGTAACTCACAGTACCTATGTTTAATGCTGTGGAGGTTGTTTATGTAACTATCAAAGACTGTTGTGACTGTCATCAGTGTCTGCTGCATGTCTGCCATCATAGATGCCTGTAGGGGATTCCATGAGGGATCCAAAGTTGTGTTTGAGGCTAATAAGGGAGTTCAACAGTCATGGGACACCACCTTTCTCTGCAACAGTGTCCTCCTTCTGATGTACACTTTATTAATGGCAGGGGACCATCACATTGTCTCCCAGTGCTTGGAGGACAGTGTCTGGGTTCTGTTGGTTCTGGCTAGTACCATGCATTATTGCACCTGTTCGTACAGTGTCTATGTTTATGATTCTACAGTCATGCAGCTATTTGCCATTGCCATGGGTGTAGTGAAGACATCCACCCCTGTTTTCACGGCTGAAAAGTCAGCTTTGGAGAGGTTTTCCAAGGTGGTTACCTTTGTGGGGAGGTGTGGCTGACATGTTGAGTTCCATGTTGATTACAGCCTGTGTGGATCTCACCATGCAGGAATTGACATCTGTGGATGACCAACAGTCCCATATTTAAGTGGTCAACACAGGTCAAGGTGTCCTCTGCCGGGTTTCAGTATAAGATGGTCCAGGGCAATAGAAATGATGAATTCTAGAAGTGTTGGGCCACTGTACTGGCACTTGGCTACTTCCCCCAGGTGATGGAGGGGTAGTTGAAGACTCATATTATGTCAATGTTGCATTGGACCATCATAGATGGCAGGGTGTTGAGGAATGTGCATTGACAGTCTAGGGACATAGATGTGGACCCATAGCAGGCTATAGTCTGGATTGCACTATTACCCCAAGGCAGTTGAACCGGATGTATCTCTATTGCATTATGATGGGATACTAGTCTGGAGGTGTTTCTAGCCATAATGAATATGGAGACAACACCACCTGTGGAGGTGTGGTGTGGTCCATGTTTGGGGGCTGACAGCTGTGGAATGTGTCATAGTCTGATACTGCAGGTCTGCTGTATGCTGCTGTGAACCACCTTTCCATTACAGCTGACATGTGTCCTCCACTCCAACAACCGCTATGAGTGACTGCATCCTGACAGTTAAATGTCCACTGTTGAACAGCATGACCCTCAGACTGGATACATGTGTAGCTGTTATGGTGGTAATAACACTAGAAACACTGTCTAATAAGGCATCATAGGGGGTGGCAAGACACGTAGCCGGTACCTGGAAAGCCAGCGGTGACATATGTAGGACATCTGTGGCAAGTCATTGGGTTCTGTCAATCATGTCATCCCAAGCAGAGATGTACTGGATCCCCTGTTAATGACACATAACACGAAAGCCAATGTTGCAGTCAATCATCTGTTGATAGTACCACAGCATCGTTCTGGGTGACAGTGGTACACTGCCCAGGGCTACTGTCACACCTGTCTGGACCACATATTTAGAGAGTTCAACCACGTCTCTTGTCATGTAGTCCAGGTAGGTGCGTCCCAAGTCATTCACATCCACATGGATACAGAACAATACTCATAATTGTTGTGGAGTGCCATTACTGGCTGTGTCATGTGTTGGATGCTGGCATGTGATAGATATTTGGCTGTTACCTGCTCCATACTCAACTTAGTGTGTGGGATATGTGTGTGCCTCAGTATTGAGTTACCCATGATCACTGTATTGTGCAAGGTGGTTAGCCTTAGGAGCTTAGGTTGAGGGGCACACTGTGTAGGTTACATATGTGTCCTTTGGTATGTGCCATTTCATGGTGTCCAAGTGGGTGTCTGTCTTGCTGTTTGGCTAAATGTCCATTGAGTGCCTCTGGGAAGGTGGGTGTGTGGCTTTTCACTGTATGTCATGGCTGTCAAAGTGGGTGTCTTGGTGAGCTACGTGTTCCACATAGTATGGTGCAGGTGTTGATCTTATCCCCTTGACCTGCTAGTCCAGTCTTTGCTGGATAGTGCATATGTCCACATTGGGTGATATGTGGGTAACCCTCACAGGTCTGAGTGTTGTCTGTGAACATGAGGCAGTTGCAAAAGTGCCTCGGAATGGACAAGTGCACCAGGTTTATGAGTGAAAGCACAGATAACTGCCCTTCAAACAAGTCAGGAGAGGTGGACATAACTAGTAAGTACTGAGGCTCCATCTGTGATGAAAGAGTACTACTGACCTCTCCCAGGTGTGCCTCACTTCCTGATACAATAACCTGGTGAAGTGTCAAGCCATAATGCTTCTTGAAGTGCAAGACAGAAAGAACTAGCATGATATACGGGTGGAACAGAAGGCAGACTGTCTGCCTCCCATAATACTTTACCACAGCTGTGCAATTATCAGCAGTTTGGCCATGTGAAAGCTCAGTAAGCTCTGTAGCTCATGCAGTAACTGTGTAACACTATAGTAGACATACCTAGATAGACAGGAGTTCTAATCTCAATATTGGCAAGTGCGTGTGTGTATGTCATGAACTGTCTGGCTTATGCCATTTTTGACCTGTTTACTTCCCTTCACTCCAATTTAGTAGTCCTGTTGATGAAATCCACCTTAGAAGTACCTTTGGAACAAATGGAAATGTATACGCTCTGTAGCACTATAGTAGGAATACCAAAATAAGCAGGAGTTCTAATGGTGGCAACTGTTTGTATGTGTGATGATCATATCTTGTGTGGCTTATACCATTTTGCTGTGTATACCATACACAGCTGGTGACCCCCTCTCGCTGCCATTGCTTTATATAGTGTGGTAACTGCATCTAATTCACATGCAGCAGGTTAAACCATTGTACAGTCCTCTGTACAGATGTGTCTGGAATATCCATATGTTTGCAACCTATAGTGGTTGGAAGTGGTTTGTGTGCCTTAATGCCCATGTATGTGATATTATAGCCAGATAGGCCACGATGAGTGTACTGACACATATGGTAGAATGAGGTATCATACCTGACTGAAACATCATGCTGATATGACGTCTGCCACCCTCACAGGTGGCCAGCCTTGTAGGTGCAATACATGAGTCCAGATGTTTGGTTTTACAAGTGAACTGTTCCTGTTATGGGTCACATTAAAGGCTGGAAGAGGTGTGGACTGTCATATTGCGGTCCTAATTAGTATGTAACAGGAACACCTTGCATCTTACGAGGGGTGTGTACACAATTTATATCCACTGTATACCACTAATGTGTCACACATGTCCCTACCTTAGGCTGTTTGCCCAGCCCATTTTTCTGATCTCTGTCCAAACGTCTTGGCACTGACAAGTTGTGCGGTATGCTACAGGAATGTTAAATTTACATCAGATAGGCCCCAGTGGTGACCACTGTGATGCAATACAGTTAACCCCAGCACAAGTGGACATGCACAAAAAGCAATATAGCTATTACTGATGGTTGTGTACATGGTAAATTGCATGCACGTCACATGCCTGGGGTATTGCCAGGCAACAACAGAACAATGTCATACTCACCAGCATGCTGACCAGAGGGTCCAAGGTAGTTGTGACAGGAATTTATTGTTAGCAGTCTCACATGCAGCCTTAGTACAGGATGGATAAAGCATATCTGCATATCTACATTACTAACCGCAATAATACACACAATGTCCTGTCCTCACCATAGATGTGCACCTCTGTGCATTAGAAAACCCCATCCTCAACTGCAATCGGACCTGACACATGCATGTAGATACAATACAGATGCACGTATGTCTGATACATTAGTGCACTAATCCCCACTGGGCCCTTACCTGCATGCTCCTCATCCACCATGTGTGTGTGCACCCACCTCCACAATGTTTCCCTCAGCTTCATGGCTTGTGCGTTGGGAGTGTGCCCCAAGTTTGGTGAGGATCTCCTTGGTGGGTGTCAGTGGGGGCTGGATGGCTGGGCCCCCATCTGTGGCTAGCCAGTCCCTTGCTACAGCAGCAGCTCATTGACGACCATGGCAGATGAGGTCAGTGGCCAGATGCTGCACATGCTCATAAGTTCTGCTGTGCAGGCCAGAATCATTTACCCTGTGGACCACACTGTTTCACAGGATGCTTCTCTCTCGCACATCTTCTGCTCTCCATCCATATAACAGAGCATAATGTCCAATCACATATTGGGTGATGATGTCAGTTTCCCCAACAGAGAATGCTAGTAGGCGAGCACTCTGCATGTTACCTGGAAGACATAAACGGGGAAAAGATCACACCTCACACGGTTGTCAAAATGCACATCAACAGTGGATATTACTTGCAAATAATCCACACTACACCATAAACCTCCAAGCTATCATGGCTATAGCAGCTTGCATTACACTCCTGTCCCTGAGCTATACTATTCCCCCAATGTTGGACACTTGATAGTATAATCCTCTATTCTCCATTCATTTCTGTATAGAGGGTTGACAGTGGGCATCTTCCATGTGGATGGTGTGTCGATGGTGGCAGGTCTGTGTTTGACTGTAGTGTGTGATGGAGCTGTGAGCACATGCCTGAGTTCATGTAGGAGGCAGACAGTGATGTTATTATGCCCCATGGAGATATGCTGTTGTTGCCATCAGTAGGCAATATGTACATGCTCACCCATTGCTGAGGGGAGGAGTGTGGTTGATGTGCATATTCCCCTGTACAACTGGGGTGGACAAGGTGGCAATGTTCCCACCTAACCTGTGTGATACAGGTTGCCTATATCCATGGCATGTGTGTATGAGGTGTTCTTTACCCCCATACAGGGTGAATTGTGTTGTTTTCACTGAGACTTACAACATATGTGGAGACACAGTTGCAATTGTTCTTGGTGGTGTGGATATGTCTGATTTATAGTCATAGTCAGCCTTACAGGAAGTCACCTGTGAACTTACATGCTTACTCAGATATAGGTAGACTTGCTTCCCAAGTTGTTGCCTTCACCTATGTGTCTCTGTGCAGCCAATGTAGCAACCTATTATGTGGTTTGTGTATTGCTGCTGTCCACCAAAGGGGATTGCTCTACCTTGGTGGAGGCTGGATATACAGGTCAGGTACTGCTGTGTCCATATAGGTACAGTGGATATAAAGGGTACACACCCCTGTTACACTGCCAGGTATTTATGCAATTGGAATATGACACCACAATAATGCATTCCCTAACAATTCCCACCTGTAATGTGACCTATAGCCTATACAATTCAATTGAAAACAGAAAAATCTGGTCTGTGAAAACATGGAAATAATAACCAGTTGAGGGAGTGCACACACACTTAAACTTCTGTATGTACCTCTTGAGATGTTCACAGCATTCATCTGTCTTGGTCTGGACTCTAACATCATGGCACATCTTCACTTGGCAATAGTTGCCCACCTTCCTAGAAACCCCTTTGATTGTATTTCAATGGAATTGTACAGGTTAGGGGTCACAATCAAGATGAGAAACATTATGAAATGATCTTCTGTGGTCCGACTGTCATACAGCACACAAATCTAGCATTCCAACAGGGGTGTGTACACTTTTGATATCCACTGTATATAGATGTTGATATAGCTGGTAGTGGTAGGCATCGAGAGAGGGTCATGACACAAGTGGACACTTCTCTGATTAATACCTGATAATCATGCCTACTCTAGTACCCATATCAGCATCAGGGCAATGCAACAACCAGTAGCTGTGCACATTTATGTCTGTTGTATGCACTGACACTGATATTGCACACATGTGTAACATGCACAACCTATGTACCTGACTGCTTGAAACCCATGTGATTAGTTTTGTGCCTTCCAGCTGAACACATGCATACATGCATGTGCTCAGGGGATACCTGGTATACATTTCTGTTATATGTTAGTATGGCACACTGTATTTACAGTCTTGCTGCTCAATCATACTTCTCAACCTGTTACAGCAGTAGGTCTGGACAATGGCACACATAAATGGGTGTCAAAAGGGACATCAATATTGATACTGTATTAATCTAGCTGCACCATACATTAGTATGTTGATTGCACAGTAGGGTTTGACATCACTGTGATAACCTGGAAGATGTCCAACAGTCATAAGTAGTCTATTATGTTACAATGTCATTGCTGACAGACCTGACAATGGTTTGGCTGACATAACACAGGTATAGGTGTATGTGACTACATATATCAGTCACAAATGTGCTTATTGTCCAACAGAACACTGTACAGTTGAATGTTATTAATTCAATATATCACATGCAGTTCAACACACAAGTCTGCAACAGTACTTTACTATGCACATGCCCTCTATAGGTCTCTTAGCTTTACAAGGCAAGCGTGTCATACTCATAATCACAGATAAGATGGATATGGAAACCATCCCAGTAACTGGCCTAGCAGTGGCACAGTCACAACTGTTTGACAGACACCCCTGCAGTTGTCATATATGAGCTGTCCTTTCCCAGGGTGAGTCAGGCTCCTGAGCTGTGATCCTACCTCACAACCTCTCAGAGCATCACATCTGCATAAAGCCTAAAATGATGGGGGGATAAATAGGGACAGACTTTAAATATTCCTGTTAAAAACTTAGGAAGTTTGTAGAATGATAAATTTTGCATTATGGTGAATATTCTTAAGGATGTGGAGTCTTAAAATCAAGTGTTTGTCATTACTTGATGACTTCAATCTTCAGCTATTTGCCAGAAAAGTACAGATTTCTGGAGGAACAGACAAAAACATATGATGGTAAAATGTGGACATTCTTTGAAGATCTGTACAGTTGAGAGTTATGTCTGTGATCTCTCCCACTGCAGAGAGTGCCAGATGCTATGGCCATAGCAGCTGTTTAGCAGGACATTAGTACAGCAAGTCTTGTTGGGACATATATTCCTCCAAATCATAATTCCCATGATTACAGACCAAGTACTACATTCAATTACATGCTTACATGTTCCACTTACCTTTTTTCGTTCTTCTCTTTTCCAGTTTATGTTTTATTTGTTTTTCTCTCTCTCTCTCTGTCTCTCTCTATCTGTGCACCACAGGGATAGAGCTGGTTTGAATAAGTGGCAGCATGGATTTTGTAGGTGATGCTCATGACCAGGTGATGGCCTGTGCACCTACTGGGGTTCTCCACTTGCTAATTACATGCAGAACATCTGTGTAGTTCTTCCAATAGCCAATGTCATGGCAACACACTCCTATAAATGAGTACTCAATGTGAGTGTTGGCCCTTTTCCTTTCTTACGAGGAAGACATCCTGGAGTTGTGTGAGCTACTATCTCTTACAACAAAACTTGTGGAGACAAGCCAACTAAATTGTGAAAGTTCAAGACATAGGGGCAGAATGTGAGTATTGCTGTTACATGTTTGGAATACTGCTAGTTTAACAGGGTTTGTCTGCACATGCTGCATCTGCATGGGTTTCAGTCTGACAAAGGTCTGTCTCTGCATAGCTCTCAACTGTAGGGTCATCCACATAATGGCCACAGGTTAGCCTGTTATTTATGGACTGTTCCCCAGACAAGTGTTGTCCTTGGCAAATCAGTAGCATATTCTGGTGATTGCATTATATAAATGGTAACATCCATTTGTTTTTCTGACTTTATATCCTTCAGAAAATATATGTTAAAACAACCCTCTGTGACACCAGCAACTTTCTCAGTGTATAACAGCAACATTTCAAGTATGGCCATGCATTTGAGCCTCTGTCCACCAATTATGTCAGGCTTTGTCCAGATGTCATACAGTAGGAGGTTGATAAAGAAATATGACAGTTCTATAGCTCTACGTTTGAATAAATCTCACCATGCGGACAGTAGTGGGTTCCAAGGTACTGTTTTTGAAAAAAGTCTGTTCTTCAGTCTGATGAAAAATTTATAAAAGGATAATTGTTATGTACAGACTCAATGTATTATTATAACATGTGATAGTTTATCCCATAGGGCGTTAAATGAGAAGTGTAACTGGAAGCTGTGTATTTAATTATGTCATTAGGTACTAATTGCTTCTTTTGATTAAGGCATGTATTTCTGGTAATGTTTTACTCCTTGAAGGCTTTGGTCAAGACATCAGAGTATAATAAACATGTGTAAATTACTGGATGGTTGTATTTTCTTTGCTATTTTCAGACATATTATTTGTTTTGCTAAGAGGTTGTTTATGTCTGGCCATTGTGTATGGCCTATCATGAATTTGTAGCAGTGTACGGTTCACTTATTTATATGGACTGTGGGGGGGGGGGCAGATGTGAGTGTCATGGCTGCTTTTGTATCCAACTCTGCATGCTGCCCCAGTTGTGGGTGGTCTATCAGCAGCATATGTTTGTATGGGCATTTTGGGACATATATGCATATATAACACCGAGGCGCTAGAATTTGTTACTATAGAATAAATATTATTATTTTACAACTTGTGCGCTTTTTTCTGTGTGTTCCAGAATTTGGTTTGGATCTGGTTGTTGCAGTTTTTTCATACATTGTTGTTGCAGTATAACTCATACCACACTTTTCAGCCATGTAACCTGGAACAGAACACCAAGTGGAGGTGTGTCAATATTCATTAAGGATATCCACACCTCAAGGCTAGCTGCTCAGCATAATGCATCCGAGGTTATCCAAGTGCAACTAACTCCAGGCAAAACTGCAATCCAAATTGTAGCTTGCTACAGATCCCCCATCATGCCCCAGGATTCCCACTCCTGTTTTCTTGATTTACTGGAAAATATTAGGGTTCAACCAAACCCCCTAATAATGTGCAATTTCAACTGCCCCACCATTAACTGGGAAAACTACTCGTGTACCAACTCCTTCACACAACGCTTTCTGGAATTCATAAACTCCAATGTCCTGGATCAACTTAACCACAGCCCCACCAGGGGCAACAATATCCTAGACCTAGTCATTACCAACATGAGTGACCGGTGTTCCACACCTAAAGTCAACTCCTTGTTGATCCGATCTGACCATAAGCTAATCACCCTTGATATCCATATCCTGCCTCCACCCCCATTACGGAAACCACGGTAAAAAATTTCTCCAAAGCCAACTTCATGCTTCTTAAGACAGAAGTGGTGAACTTCATGACACCCATGCAGATGGACAATACAGTTACGACTGCTGAATCCTACACAAATGTGATCTATAAGCACTTACACAAGTGCATGGATCGTGCTATCCCAAACAGAACCAAGACGCTATCCTCCAAAAAAAGGAAGCCAATCTGGTGGCCTCCTGCCATAAACAAACTGTACAACAGAAGGAAGAAATTGTTGCAAATGAGAGTAAAATCCCATGAGTGGAGGAGCTCCCTGGTCAGCCTCAGTAAGAAGCAGAGATCCCTTATAAAATCCTCCAAAGCTAGCTATGAAAACAAAATTGCCACTGATTCTAAGGACAACCACAAAGCATTCTATAGCTATGACAAGAATCTCAATGGCAACACCCAGATCTGCTCTGAGTTACAGCACAACAGCACAAAAATTACAGAACCAACTGATATTGCCAACATCCTGGCAGATAGGTTCAGTGCTAACTTTACCCCCCCCCACCCCCTAAAGGGTCTATATCTATACAGGAAGAATGCAGAGTCCCTGTAATCACAACTATGCAGGTAAAAGCTGCACTCTCTAAAACCAAAAACAGCATCCATGGGACTGGACAACATCCCAGGCTGAATTTTACATGAATGTCAGAATGAACTGGCTCCCCACCTAAGCACCATGTTCAATCATAGCCTCACCTCAGGCTTTGTGCCCACTGAATGGCATACAGCAACAGTTATCCCACTCCACAAAGGGGGAGCCACCACTGATCACGGGAACTATCGCCCTATTAGCCTGACAAGCCTGGTCTGCAAGGCCATGGAATGCATCATCATGGAACTCATAAACTAAGACATTGGTAACCTCTAAAATCTGGATCCCACCCAGTTTGAATTTGTGAAAGGCAGATCATGACTCCTGAACCTGATTGACTTTTTTGAGGCAGTCACCAAAGCCGTAGATGAGGGTAAGGTGGTTCACACAAGCCTATCTTGACCTTGCCAAGGATTTTTGACACCATCCCCCATTCTGGAATTATAGCTAAACTCACTAAACTAGGTATAAATCCTTACGTCACAAGATGGGTTGCCAACTGGCTCACTGACAGAACCCACACTGTAAAATTTGCAGACTCCAAATCTGACCTCAAACCAGTGACAAGTGGAGTACCACAGGGTTCAGTCCTGGGACCTGTCCTGTTTGGTATCTGCTTCTTTGAAGTGCAGGCTAACACAGAAGGCCTCTGGCTAATGAAGTTCACAGATGACTGCAAACTAGGAGCCATAGTCGAGTCCCCAAATGATGTTGAAATCCTACAGAAGGGTCTCGCTGAGACAGATGCCCGGTGTCAGAGCCATGGCCTCAAGCTCAATGCCAAAAAGTGCATTGTCATCCCCTTTGGTAAAAACTCTGTACCCATGAACTACTACATAAACAGCAGTCTACTTAACACCGAATGTGTGATAAGATACCTTGGGACCCAGGTGGACAGTAGTCTATCCTTTGATAGCCACATCACCACAGTAGTCAGGAAGTCCTTCTATGTGGCACACCTCATCATGAAAAGGTTCTCATCCAGGAAAAAAGAGGTCATTGTTCCCCTCTACTCGACACTCATTAGACCCATTATAGAGTACAATGCCCCTTTTGGAATGTACCTCACAAGACATCTGCAGCTGCTGGAAAGGCCACAGAAGTACCTCACAAAGAGGAATATTGGCTGCATACATATGCCCTACACTGACCGTCTCAAAAAACTCCCGCTTTACTCCATAGCATATTGCCAACTCCGAGGTGATCTCTGCCTAACATATAAAGCTATGTCAAACCCAGAGCTGTTGGACATGCTACACCTAAAGAAATCCCAATCCCTCCAAGCTACGTGCTCTAGGGACCTAAACCTTGTCACCACAATAAACAGGACATGCTGGAGGGATAGATTCCTGTCCCAGAGACTTCCCATACTCTGGAACAGGCTACCCATGTATGTCAAGCAAAGTTCTTCATTATTACTCTTCAAGAAAAATCTTGATGAGTGGATGGGAAATAGGAAATACACCCCAGGGATCACTTCTTTGTCTCTGCTCGACAGTGGCACAGGAAAATAACTTTTTTGGGTGGCGTAAGCTAGAGAACCTTGTTGGCTAGGCTTACATAGGCCCCCAGGCCGATAGCCTAGTACCTACCTATGAACCTATAAACCTATAAGACATCATACAGGGGAGGTATATGACACGTGTGGGTAAACACCTTGGATGGGGAGTGGTGTAATCAGAAGCCCACGAGCCCCCAAATGGGTACAGTGGGACTGAGGTCCTCACCCATGGGCAGTTACCACTGCACCTTCACAGCCCCAAAGGTGGCTGTGCTGGGGGATGAGCAGGAGGGGCAGGCTGACCCTCTAATTGCACCATGCAGCCCTCATGCTGGTGTAGCAGATCTCCCAATTCCTTGTGGAGCTCGCTACATACCAGACCCCAGATCTGGCTTCGGGTGACAGGAGCCTGTCTGCGCCCTCACCCAGGGGCGAAACAAGCCCCATCCCCTGAGGCAGTTCCACCCAAAAGTGGTGCAGAACCAGCAGATGAGGAGATCCCGGGGTGGGTCCCAGACATGCTGGGGCCCAGTGCCATGGCCAGATGAGGCAGAAGAGGTGGATCCACTGGGAGCGGCCTTCCCAGACATGCTGTGGTGTTGCAGTTTTAGAACATATGTTGGTTAGTAATGGTAAACACATTCCAGGATTAGTTATAGCAGCATGCATGAGTATTTCCATTAACCCAAAACAACAGATTTGGAACACTTGCATAGCAAACAGAACACATGCATATATTTAACCACAGTGGGCATTACACCGGCATGCAGGTTACATTGATAGCAACAGGCCACCAATGATAGTATTTGAACAGGGAACATTAATTGGAATACATTTCAACATTTGTAAAACAACAGAATTACAGCCTTCTTATAGATACTTTATACTTTCTCTTACCTGGAATACCTGTGGAGGGAATGTTTGTTAATACTATATGACTGTTTCTACCCATATTCACGTAGTCAGGGTTACATATGTGCACTCATACAGTGTGTGTGTGTGTGTGTGTGTGAGTGAGTGTGTGTGTGTGTGTGTGCTACTGATATACTCTGCCTTGACATCTATCGGTCACCCTGGTTGTTGGTAGCAGGGACCAGTAGCTGTGACAGCATGACACTTTTGAACATTTCTTGGGGAGACCACTTGGTGTATATACTTATCTTGCTGTCATTTGCAGCCTTGGGGTTGGACTGTGGGTGTTGGACACAGTATTACTACAGACTTCTTATAGCTACTTTATACCTTCTTTCACCTGGAAGATATGTGGAGGGAATTTATGTTGACACTACACATATTCACAAAATCCTACTTGAAATTATGCATAAAGCTTACTAGCACTCCTGGGATTCGTACCATGGCTGTTTCTGCTAAGAATACAACACGTTTGTATTTCGTCAGAATGAGCTATTGAGAAACTACTGTCACTTTCTTGAATTTTTCTTTCTAATTCTCCCTTGGTTGTACAATCTGACCTTGTGATTACAACATTCTTTATATACATCCCTGTACATACCTTTTGACATAACAGTGGTTAACACAACATTACTATTCTGATATCAGATCTAGATGCATGAAACTTTCTACTCATGCAATACCAGAGTAAACACAACCAGTCTGGGGTTTTCACTTTTATTGACAGGTAATTACACTTTTATTGATATATAACCTGTATGCCACTATTACTCTCCTACTGTCTTCTTCAGTCAGTAAAAACCATACCCATTTTTAAATACTGCAAGGTGACATTCTACTGCATTTTATTTATTTGCCCTACATAATACCAGCTAGATTGTTACTCACCAGCCTCGCAACACAGCCTTTGCAGCCTGCTGGCGTGGGCTTCCGAGTTCACAGTCCTCTCATCTGCAGCTGTACAGGAGATAAGAAAAAGCATTTATGTACACCTATCCATCACATACACAGGTTGGACTTTGGAGAACACTTATTTTGACTAATACTTACACATGGCTGGAGCATTCCCCACTCAGGCATCTTGGACCCACTGGTCCAAAAGGTCCCTCTTCCTCCACTTTATGTCAGTAAAGTAGTGCCGGACCTGCTCACCAGTCCGAGGGATGCCAGTGGCAATGGTGAGATCTCAGGCAAGTTGGTCCCAGTCCTCCGCTTTGTATTGGGAGCCTTGGTACTGGTCCTGCAGCAGTTACCCTTCATGGTCTTTAATGAGTTGTCCGACCATGACCCTGGACTCCAGAATGCCCCAACACTGTGCCCAAAAGCGCACACCTTCACCTACACCAGCAATAGTGCCTGCAATGGGGAGCTACAACTGGTTATGAGCTGTATTCCCACCTCCGTGGTTTAAATAGGGCAAATTTCCCACCATTTATCATGACTGGACAGTTTTAAAACTGCTGAGCTAAACTAAACACCGGAGAAACCTGCTTAGCTAAGATAACTATTGATGCTTAGCCCTGCTTACCAGTGCACAAATCCGCTTAGCTTTGCTGAGTCTTGCTTAAACTTTAAATTCCAATGACACCTCACATTTGGGGCTGCTACATTATGCTGGTTAGCATATACATAATAATATTCACTACCTATTTATGAAAAATACATTTTAGTTGTGTTTCACATATGAAAATGCATGCACTGCTGCGGGGCTCAAGCTGTAACTGACTGCATGTTAGGTGAACACTCTAACCACTATGCTATTCCAGTTTCATTACTAATACTCTGTATATTTATATTTAGCTTCTTTTGATGTTTAAACTCTGCTATGCATAGCTGTGCGATGGGCACACCCGTTCAGCTATGCTTAAACTTTATTGCACACAGGAAAAATAAAATTAAGGAATATAATTTAAATATTGCTATTAGAGACTTAGAATATTGATAGAATGACAGGCTTTGCAGTAGCATGTATTTTGCAAGGGGTATGCAGTGTGTCACAGTGCTGTTTTAACAGACTGCACTCCTTTACTGGTGTATGGTGCACCCATATACGGCAGAATGTGCACATTCTGCTATATATGTATGTTTTTCTTAGGTAGGCTGTCTGTTATTTTCTCGACAGACACTAAAGTGTCCGTGGAGACTTTCATTCATTTTGAATTGCCAAATGGCAATTCTCGAGTGCAGGGGGTGTGTGTATTGTGAGAGCACTGCTCTTGGACATGCCCCCTGCACTCGCACACAGAACCATGTCCATTTTAGTGCATGGCAGCGCACCTTCATACATATGCATGGCGCGCTGCCGTGTTGCACAGGAATGGTCCCTTCCATGCAGGAATAAGCTATTGTGCTGAATCCCGGGGATAGACTTGTTATGGGTTTCCCTTCACCTGTGAGTTGCTTGAGATAAAAAGATTACTATTACTTACAGTGCTGACTGTCAGAATACCAATAGTCATGTAGAAAGTAGTGTTTTAGTGTTTCTAAATGTGGATTTGTCCCTTTACCTTTTTATGGGAAGTATCTAAAGCAATTTTGGGAATGTTTTGTGCTTTCCCAGCAGTAGTGGCAGTGTGTAGAGTACTGTAAGGCAAGTTAAAGGTATATGCCTTTTCCCCACTGTAGTGCAATCATAGAGTTAGTATATATAATTGGGGGGGTCAAAACCACCATCTAGTTTGGTTGTACATTGTCCAGTTTCTGTTAAGAGGGTAAGTAAGTAGTTTTAAAGTTCTGGAAAGAGTTAGTTATTG
>NC_056739.1:266811989-266869489 GCF_019279795.1 Protopterus annectens
TTTCTAAATCTTCTCATCTTCTGACCCAAATCTTTTCTTATAGATCTCTGTCTTGGATTTTTTGAGTCACCAATAGTATTCTGCTTTTTCCTGTTCTCACTGTTTTCGTTTTGATTCCCTACAAGAAAATGCTTTAGTTTCTAGTCATAAATTTCTGCTCGGGCCTTATGCAGGCCAGCTTTCTCTCCTTTGCACAATGCCCAATCTGCTAGCTTCTTTACTGAGATGAGCTCTCCTCTCCAACACATAATATGCTCCACATGGGTTTTACCTTTATATAAAAATTAATCCATGCTTGGAATTTTTACAGAATGTCATTTCACTCTGTTTGTCACACCCCGCCCACTCCCTCTCCTCCCACTTATCCACTATTTGAATATTCCTCTTGGACATTTGCTTTATGAGTGAGTAATACATTCACTCACTCACTTATAACATGGCACCATGTTTCAGTGCAACATGATATTGTATTTATCTTGTCTTACTCATGCTATAAATGTATTATTCTACATTTCATATGTGCCTTAATAGGGTCTATATCAAAAACCCGAAGTTTGAAAAGAGTGAATGCTCTTAGATCGACACAAAATACCTGAAAGCACAGAAACTCAAATGAACAAAACAGCATTTTTTTTCCTCAGGGAAAAAATTGCTGCTCCAAAAAAAACAAAAAAAAAACAAATCCAAACACAGCATGAAGTGGGGCCGTGCCCCCCACAACCCCCCTACTTAAATATACCAACTTCAAGATTGCACCACATTGGGGGAAACAGCAAAGTCCAGGCTTTGGCCCAGCAAGCCATTCAACATTCTGTGGTTTCGGTTATTAGGGGTTGATGTAAGAGCACTCACTCTTTTCAACATTCAACATCCTAATATAGACCCTCTTAATTATTCTGCTTCTTTCAGCATTTCCCAGTTAGGGGACACCACAGTGGATCACTTGTCTGCTCATGGATGGCAGTGGAGTTTTACAGTATCGAGTTGCCAGCCTGGCACCCAATCTTCCACAGAGGGCACACATGCCTAGGGCCAATTTAGAGTGTCCTATCCACCTACAGCATGTCTTTGGGGTATGGGAGGAAACCAGAGCACCCAAAGGAAACCCATGCAACCACAGGGAGGACATGCAGACTCCACATAGAAGGCATCCCAGCCAAGAATCGAACTGGAGAACCTCTTGTTGTGAGGTGGTAATGCTAACCGCTGCACCACAGTGGCCACCCATATAGACCCTCTTAATAATTTTATTAATTATGTATTAACAATACATTTTAATATGATGTCAGTTTTAAATATGTATATGCAACTTCTGTTCTTATATTTTTCAATCTTTACCCCTTGTCCTCTGCTGAAACTGGATAAAATTATCCAGTCAGACTTTCAGTCAATCAATCAATCAATCAATAAAATGCCGCTTGTTTCCCATCACTATGTTCCTCTATTTATTGCCTTTTTGCATTTCCTGGACTCTAGCACCTCTTGTGTCTGATGTATATTATATATCTATATGTAACTTCTTTTTAAGCACTGCAAAATACAAATGAATGCATCTTGGAAACATAATCCTTGAGGGAAAAGTACACCAACAGACAAGATATAACCAAGTGTGAAAAGCAATAACTTTGAGCGTTTTTGGTGAAAAGATGTTAGATGACATAATGACAGATCTTTGCGTGAAACCATCCCTGGGATTCAGAAACAATCTCTAATGTTCACATAACCTGCCTATAATAGGAACATAATTTCATGCGATTGTGTAAAATATGACTGAGAGAAAGTCTCAGCCTCAGTCAGGAAGCTGACCTGTATGAACCTAAATCTCCTCTAACTTCCAATGCTAAAAATCACTTTTGCACAGTACTTACCACTGTTGGCCTATGATCACATTGGCATGGGTATCCCATTCATTCACTGTCCCACACACATGTGTAGACATTCTGACACACACACACACACACACACACACACACACACACACACACACACACACACACACATCTACACTGACGATCCCCTCCATATTCCCCCTTCTGCGACCATTTAGTTAGCAACAGCTAACATGCACACAGTCATATTAGTCCATTCATACCCCTGCAGACACACACAGACAAATGCAGACACAGACACAGGACTATACCTTCATGGAATTTTGCTAAATTTACCTGTAACATGGCCTATCCTTTTGACTTAAATCAGAAACTGATGCATTTTGACAATGTTAATTATCATGGTTATTTTATGTAGCAAGTGATTGCACTCAGCAGTGTAAAACCACTTACTGAAGTCATATCTGGGGGGAGAACTTGACTGAGTAGCATTAGCCATACCTCTAGAATAGTATAGTGTGGCCAGTAGTATGGCCTCCCATGTGGTGTTTCTTATGACCATGGAAAGTCACTGCAGTGGGCCTGTCTCTGAATTAGAAAGGGTTAATAATAGGCCTGGATACTCATTTTAGGGGTCACCACTTTTGGTAACCCTTTCTGAATCCCAGGGATAAAGTAGTTTATTTTTGTTGCAGTATAGTTTTAGATTTTTATTTTCAATAAAATCAGTTTAATATTTGATTTCAGTAATGCTGATGTTAGTCCATTTTGCAGAGTGGTAAGTAATGTGCTCAATTACTGAGGCATTTACTGTAGGAGAGTCTTAACTAGTGGTAAAAAAGTAAAACAAAGCAGTTCTGTGAAACAGAATTTTTAAGATCATGATATCATACATCTTGCATAGCATTTAGTCCTGAATTACAAGCACAGCAATGTGTAGATGAGACAGTCCAGTTGAAAGCACTTCCAGCAGAATGCACAGTCCATACAAAGAGGCAATAAATGAGTTATCATAAGCATCCTTAAATAAATAAGAAACTTGTGATTTGAGATATATTAGGGAAGTGCAGTACAGTGAATGGTGTTGCTACCTCTGAGATCCAGTGTTAAGTCCTAGCTTTCAGATACCATAGGGGGGGAGCCTGGTGTTCTGGCTCACCCCAAAGACTAACTGTTTAGGTTTTAATGAATTATTCCTACATTTATCTCTGGAACATTTCTCTCTGGAACTCTTCTGTAAATAATGCATGTGTTGACTGTGACTAAAATGGGTATAATAATATAAAGAAATATAGTTTCCTGGGTATCAGAAGCAGATTGTTCAACTGTCCTTATTTTGGAGGAATGTTCCTATTTTCAAGCCTGATTTTACCCTGCATAGGATGTCCCTATATTTGGAGGTTATGTCCAAAATTTCAATGCTTGATTTACTCCTTTATGCAATTTTCTAAATTCACTTCTTCATACTAGATTTTTGAATCTGCCTAATGCCCAGAAAACCACATTACATTTAAAGAAATAGAATACACATCTTACATCTCCCATTTCTAGAAGCAAAAATAAATGACCTTGTGCAAAATTTTACAATACAGTTCATTAAAGTATTCAGATTTTACACTGGCTCTTTGATAATATGCTTATATTTTTCCATCACTTTTGTCACAGTGTTTTTTAAACGTGTTTCTGAGTAATATCCCACACGCTACTGGAAGTAGGGTGAGTTATGTGCTGCCTGGTATTCAGATTTTATGCTAATCAGATGTCCAGATTTTTAGCTGGATGTTCCTATTTTTCAAGGGCCTTTGTTCCTATTTTCAATTTCTGTGGGTTGAAAGTTATGTGCTGAAGGGATCAACATACTTTGTAAAAAGACTGCCTCATTCAGAATGGTGCAATAATAAGTTAATGTTAGGAAGGTACAACTCTTATGAGAGTGCCTTTTTTCATACAAAGAGTGATGGATATATTGAGGTCTGTTCCTAAACTTTATCTTGGATAAAAAACTGGGGACTCAAGAACATATAGGAGAGGTATAAGGTCGCTCCAGTGGTAACTAAGTGGAAGAGTGCTTTTTGGTGATTAAGAACTAACAACATGCATAACTCTTGTCATTATAGTAATCTAGGTGGAGCAGCTGGACTTTTTCCTGATACGGACAACATGCAAAACTTTTGTCATTAAAAAAGCTGGACTTTTACCTGATACGGACAACATGCAAAACTTAAAACAGCTGGACTTTTACTTGATACTGACAACATGCAAAACGT
The DNA here is from genome assembly GCF_019279795.1 of Protopterus annectens. Lineage (NCBI taxonomy): Eukaryota > Metazoa > Chordata > Ceratodontiformes > Protopteridae > Protopterus > Protopterus annectens. The sequence continues at coordinate 266,816,086 of NC_056739.1, forward strand.
TTGTCATTAAAACAGCAGGACGTTTACTTGATACTGACAATACACTATATTCATGTCACCTGTATCTCCTCCCATGTTTCTAAAATCTAAATGGAGAATTCCCTTAAACACATATTACAATATTTGTTCAACAGCTGAAAAACAGTTAACAACTTTTCCATGCACTGTCTACAAAATCCCACTGTTTTGTCATAGGTGTAGACTCCAGAACAAAATATATTTCTCAAAATATTGTCAGAGCAATTGATTAAAAGAAACATTTTCTGTTGCTAAAATCCCTTCCCTCAGCATGTCAGCATCCCACTAATAAACTTGCATAATAACATTACTTCAGCCTTGCTTACAAACGTCTTTGGATATATAGATGCACAGCAGCATTCCTTCCATTTTGTATGATTTTTTTATACAAAACTGTGCTAAGACATGAACTCAGAACTATCTTTGAGGCCAAAATGCTAAAGGCTGCTTTCTGCATGCTGGAAGAGTGAACTCCCAACTATGATCATGAACTGCTTAGGAAAATAACTCTCTGTACGCCATATCTGATGGAGAAGAAATTCTGCAAGAGAGCCTGCATTCTTGTTTAGCGACACCACCCACGAGTGACATCTGATAACAGCTAAAGCATACTGTCAGTTATCTGACATTATGTCAGGTGGTTAAGCGATAAAAATCAGGTACCTGCTCCAGAGGATTACTGAGTAACTGACAAGAAGCTAGTTAAAGCACATCATGTACAGACACTGTGATGAAAACATTCACTGCAGTTGTTCAATAAAGTAACTCACCTGCTGATCTTTGCAGCTCTAGGAAGCCCAGAGGTGTTAAGGAAGCACTAATAATAATGGATATGACTACATGGTGATTCCAAACTTTGACTACAGTAACAGAATAAGTAAATACATAAATAAAATAAAACATTATAGTAGTCCAGATGAGTTGAAATCCTTTGTTTACAGCTTTTCTTGTTTTTATAATTAGAAGGAGGAAGGCAGAAAGAGGATATGTGGCCCATAAAAGGTCAGATAAGTATACATTTTTTTTTTCAAAAATCTTTATTATATTTTATGAATAAAGTATAGAGAACACCAGAAAAGACACATGTTAACAACAGAATAGGCATCATTATTCATCAATTATTAATATATACCAACATATAATGTAATATTAACAGAACTATGTACAAAAGTGCTATTTACCTAACTGTACAAAGTAGACATTTGATCTTATATGGTTTGGTCATTAAACTCCATCTAATAGGAGATAGAGGCCCTCACAGAGAGAAATTAAGAGGTAGTTGAAGAAACAGCATAGGGATTAAATGTGAAGATAAATCCCATCCATCAAGGGATTAAAATAAGTGTCATTCTTTTAGAATAACAAGAGGTCAAAGAGTGAATTCCAATAATCTAAAAAGGGCAAATGTAGTTTTTGACTATGCATTAAGTATTTATGGGTGGTAATATGCTTGATTCACATTTGCTTAAACCCTTTCCAAGAGACTTGGGATCTATCTTTCCCATTCAGTGTAAGGGAATGAAAAGAGGGTAATACGTATGCATACCTGCAGCTTCGTCAAGCCTGGAGAGGAGGTATGTAGTATACTAAATTCCCAGGAGTGGGTTGATTTCTCATAGCCCATTTTTTGCAGTCTGATTTTTAGACAACACCAGAGTTTGAAGGAGCATTTACAGCTCAAATAAATATTTAGAATATCCACCGTCTGATAGTCACAGTATGGATATAATGGAGAGGTTGTGGGATTAAATTTATTTAAAAGGTTGGGGTAAGATAGGAGTTGTTCAAAATTATTAGTTGTGTATATCTAAGTTTTTCAAAAGGGGATTAGTTTTGAAGTTAACCAAAAAACTGATCCATCCAGATAAGTATACATTTAAAAATGCTGACGATTCAAAAACTAGAACAAATTATAATTATAACTTGTGTAGCTTTAGGGCGGTCATGGTGGTGCAGCGGTTAGCGTTGTCACCTTACAGCAAGAGGCTCTCCGGTTCAGTCCTCAGCTGGCATGTCTTCTATGCATGTCCTCCCTATGGTCACGTGGGTTCCTTCCGGGTGCTCCAGTTTCCTCCCACATCCCAAAGATATGCTGTAGGTGGATTGGACACTCCAAATTTGCCCTGTGCATGTGTGTGCCTTCTGTGGAAGGTTTGGCACCAAGCTGGCAACTCGACACCATAAAAACTCCACTGCCAATCATGAGCAGACAGGTGATCCACTGTGGTGACTCCTAACTGGGAAAAATCCAAAAGAAGATCTGTGTAGCTTTACCATCATGTTGTCTAACACCCTGCTAATAACTGAAAACAAGAACTGTAGTAGTGTGAGAAATTGTTCAGTTTATAATTCTGATAGTAAAATGTGTATGTTAAAAACACTGCAAGAATTTTAGAAACTGAGACAAATACATGCCAAAGTTTCAAGCAACAGTAAACATAATGTAGGTGATGTTTGGTCCCTTAAACACTAAGCTGACCATCTCTCTCCACATGACCTCTTTTGATATACTGCATTACAAAATATCACATTTTACTAATTTTTAAGTCACTAAAACAGCAAGGGCAACTTATTAACTGTCTTGCTTCTTGAATTTTTAAGCAAAATGCTTCAGGCACATTATAAATCCCGTCTAATGTAACAAAACTACCAGAAAAATCCCACAGAGCATGTTTTTGATAGGTTTCAGTACTGGTTTTCTCTGTGATTCCTTACCACACTGTATCCGTCATCATTCAGAACTATAACATTTTATGTTAGAGTAATTCTCATAAAAGAACAAAAACAGAATGTTTAATGAAGCTCTTTTCAGGTTATTGTAATAAGTCAGAATGCAGAAAATTGCCAAAATAGCTGCATCTTGTTTTTTCATTGTAAATGGTGCTGGATATCTTTCATCCTTAAATGTTCAGGTTGCTATCAAATACAAGAATTTTTCGAATATTCCAAACTTTTTTACTCACCACAAAAATATGCGAAGAAAAACCACTGCAGTCCTTGTCAGCAAGGAAATAAACAGGCATACTCTATGTACACTATAGCATACACCTGGCTAGCCAGGGGGTAGCAAAAATGTCAAAGAAAAAGAAAAAAAAATTGTGTTAAAATTCCTCCCCTCCCCAGTCCAAACTGAAAAGCTTTGTATGAACCAAAAAGAAAGGATAAAACTGAAGACCACAGACAAAGAATCCACTTAGAACACCAGTTTATTGCACTTCGGCAACCGCCTTCAAGGAGTATAAAACATCACATAACTTACACAGTTTATATACCCTAATACATCTAACAATTAAACAATTAACCTAAACCAATTAATCAATAAACATTAAAAAATACTTAATACTGCTTCCTATCAGATAAGAAGCCTCCAGTTACATTCCACATTCAGACCCTGAGGAAATAAAGTGTCATATTTCAAAATGAAAATACTTTCTTTATATAACTTCTTTTTATACAAATCATCAGAAAATACACCTTTCACAATATGTTCTAAGATAGTGGCTTGTAACCCATTTGGATTAGAATTGTGAGCCAGCATAAAATACACCTAGCTAGCCAGGGGGTAGCAAAAATGTCAGAGAAAAAGAAAAAAACATTTTGCTAAAATTCCTCCCCTCCCCAGTCCAAACTGAAAAGCTTATTGGCTGACTGACTTGCAAACAAGGGGGAAGGAGGGTTAATGACCTGACCAGACTGCAAGAATTACTTTTTTCTTTTATTTTACTTTATTATTGGCTTCAGGTGTATTTAGTGAGCTCTTAGTTCCCATTAAATACAGCTTGAGTGAATTAGTTCTTCCCTTTCATTTCTTACTTTGCTGCAACTAAGGAGTTCTGAATCAATTGCATCGAGAGAGTGACTTAATCTAGTCATGGAATCGTCTGTCCATAACACCAGGAGGAGTAGCCTAGGATGTTTTTCTTTTTTGAGGAGGAATCACCTGTGCGGTATGGCTTTTAATATCTGTACTAAACTCTGAGTACAAGCGAGTCACAGGGTTTTGTCAGTGTGTGCACCCTGGCTGTACATCCATAGCCTGCTGAAATTCGGTTAGATGCATGCCTGCTGTTGCATGCGTGTAGCCATGGTGGTGTAATTGCTAGTGCTACCTTGCTTGCCTGGATCACTATATCTCTCAGGTGTACTTGAATTGAAGTCAAACTGGTCAGAAAGGCAAGGAGTTTTTTTTGTTGTGGGTGGTATGGATTAACCGGGTAACAACCAGAGAACAGTATTTAAAAAACTGTGTGTGTGGGGGGGGGGGGTGAACAAACATCCAAAAATAGGCACAGATTTTATACATTGCTCTCATCAACTTAAAAAAAACAGTTGTTGAATAACTGGATCTGTCTTAGCATACATTTTCTGAGTTATGTATGTGTTTGCTGGAATGAATGGGTCTGTGTTAGCATGTATTTTCGGAGTGTGTGTGAGAGAGAAGACCCAAAATTAGGGAAAGATTTTATATATTGCTATTATAAACTTAAAAGTTGCTGAATAACTGGATTTGTGTTAGCATGCATTTTCTGTATGTGTGCTTGCATGCGTACATGTGTGTGTGTGTGTGTGTGTGTGTGTGTGTGTGTGTGTGTGTATGCATTTGCTGGAATAACTGCATCTGTTTTAGCATGTATTTTCTGTGTATGTGAGACAGAAGACCCAAAATCAGGGACAAATTTTAAATATTGTGCTTATAGACTTAGAAAGTTGCTGGAATAACTGGATTTATTTAACATTGTGTGTTTGTGTGTGTGTGTGTGTGTGTGTGTGTGTGTGTGTGTGTGTGTGTGTGTGTGTGTGTGTGTGTGCATGCGCATGCTTAGAAAGTTGCTGGATTAACTGGATTTATTTAACATTCAGTGTGTGTGTGTGTGTGTGTGTGTGTGTGTGTGTGTGTGTGTGTGTGTGTGTGAGAACAAAGATCCAATTATAGGGACAGATTTTAAATACTGGTCTTATAAATTTAGAAAGTTGCTGGCATAACTTCATCAGAATTAGCATTAATGTTTTATGTGCATGTGTGTGATTGCTGGAATAACTGGATCTGTGTTAGCATCTATTTTCTGAATGTGTATGAGAGAGAAGACCTAAAATTAGGGACAGATTTGACATATTGCTCTAATAAACTTAGAAAGTTGCTGGAATAACTGGATTTCTTTAGCATTCATTTTTGTCAGTGTGTAAGAACAAAGACCCAGTAATAGGGACAGATTTTAAACATTGCTCTTATAAACTTAGAAAGTTGCTGGAATAACCAAATCAGTGTTAACATGCATTTTCTGCATGTGTATGTATGTGTGCATGTGCGTGTGTATGTGTGTGTGTGTGTGTGTGTGTGTGTGTGTGTGTGTGTGTGTGTGTGTGTGTGTGTGTGTGTGTGTGTGTGAGAGAGAGAGAGAGAGAGAGATATCTGTGGAGAAAGACCTAAATTTGGAGACAGATTTTAAATATTGCTGTTATAAACCTAGAAAGTTGCTGGAGTAACTGGATTTGTATTAATATGCATTTTCTTTGTGTGTGTTAGTGAGTGAGAGAGAGAAAGAGAGAGAGAGAGCGCGAGTGAACAAAGACCTAATGATAGGGACAGATTTTATATATTACACTTACAAACTTAGAATATTGTAAGAATACTTGCCTCTTTGTTGACATGCATTTCCTGAAAGATATGACATCTGGACAAGGACCCAAAAATGGGGACAGATTTTAAATGTTGTTCTTATAAACTTAGAAATTTGCTGGAATAACTGGATCTATGTTAACTTGTGTGTGTGTGTGTCTGACTGGTGATCTTGATGTGGTACAGGGCTTGTTGCAGTGAATCATTGCTACTAAATGCCAGTTAAGAGTGACCGTGGACATCTCAGAAGACTGAATTTTGGTGGGGCAGCATGGATGCACAGGGATAGCAGTACCAAACCTTAGAGTACAAATTGGAAAAAAACTGTTAACACCCCTGCTTACCAGGATTATGTAGAGAAAGCAGAGCATTTTGTTTCTGTAAACAAATGTGTAAAGTAAGAACAGAATCACTGATACGCTCATTAATTAGATGAATCTCAACTTTGGGGAAACCTAATTTGTTTAACTATCCCTACACAAAGTTCTCAAATACCAGTCCTTCTAACTAAATCACTGTAGTTGTTCTTAATATTGTATCAAATCACAAATCTGCATAAGGAAACCATTTTATGATTTCTGAAAGCCAGTGGCTACTGGTACCAAAAGAGAATGGATTAACAAAATAAGGTCATGCCAGACCACCCTAATAAAGAACATCTAACAGAATTTTCTGACTTGTTAACCAAGATTGTGGAACAGAGCAGGCCTATGAATTTGGCTTTTGTAGTTTAGCAAGGCACAGATGTGGTGGCAGACAAAGGATTAAAAATACTTCCAGGAGTCTGTAGAATGGTGGAATGGATGAGACATACATTGGCTAAACTAACGTACATATAAATTAATAATAAATTTTGCCCAATCAAATAAAAGAATGGTGAGCAGAAGGGTACCAGAAGGAATACAATGTGGCCAGGTCCATTTCTGTGACTGAAACTGATTAAGGTCTAAAAGAAAATGTATGCATTTTTTAGCAGGGATAAACATATACAACATAACCGATATGTGAGGAAGTATAGAAAGAATGAAATCATAATTTATAAGATTATAAAAATGGCATTTTCTTGCTTTTGCACTAAGAACAACCTGAAATAAAACCCTTTCCCCACCTGAGAAGGAGTAACCAGTTCTTTCACTCATTGGGACACCATGTGATGAAGAACAGGTGGAAACAAAACAGATTGATTTGCAGGATAAAGAATGACCCACTGTAAAGGAAGAATTTCTTCCCACTGCCATCTGTAACCCTATTTAATGATTCTCGGAACCCATTTGTCTGTAACAATCTGTTTCCAAAGAGAAAAACTGAAATTCAGATTATTCTGGAAGAGAAAAGGGGCCATGGTGGGAGGTGGTCACAATGTCTGTTAGTCATTCAGACTTGTTGGCTGTCCTTAGTTTTTGGAGGTTTGAAACATTTTTAGAATCCCTTGCTACTTCTTCTTTTAAATGTCCTTTTACCTGGAAATTTTGCTGAGGCTGTTTATTCTGCTTTTTTGCCAAACCTGGATGAGGAGAAAGAAAATGCCTTGGACAATTTGGAAAAGGAAGGCTGAAAAATCTTAGAGCTTCCCTAGATCAGCTTGCCCCTTTCATCACAAGATTAAATCATCTTTGCAACAGAGGGGCCAAACACTAAGTCTATATCTAAGAAAGAATTTAAAAACTCTTTTTTTTTAATTTCTGGGAGGTTCTGAAAATGCAGCCAGGCAAACCACCTTAAAATAGTTCCAGTGGCCATAGCCTTGGAGGAAGTATAAACAGAATCACACACACTGCAAATAATGAATAATGACCTGTGTGCTATAGAAGAAACTAAGTTATTTAAAGCATTTTTTTCTTCACAAGTAGAAACTGTAGACAAATCATTCCTCCTACTTTCACTACATGTCAGAACAATCTTTAACAGAAGTTGTGTCTTTCGGCTTTTCCCGGTTAGGGGTCGCCACAGCGGAACTCCGGTCCGCTAATGATTGGTAGTTGATTTTTACATGCCGAGTTACCAGCCCTGACGCACAACCTTCACCGAAGGTATGCTCATTCACGCACATCTCGACCTAACAATTAATTCTGAAAAATCAAAGCTGTAGAAGTAAACACTTTTTCCCATACCTATCAATAATGTTCCCATCCTTATCTGAATGAGTAGCATTGAAATTAGCTAAGTGCTTAGTAGCACTGGAGTCAACTAAGGCTATAGCTGTTGGGTCTAGGAATAGTTTATAAACTTTTATAAGACTTAGGAACTTTATACATCCTATCTGCCTATTTAAGGACAGCTGGCTGACCATCAAGAAAATTGAAGGCAGTAAGATACACATCCTCTAAAGCAGACAGGATAGGAGGAATGGGTGTAGGTTGTGGAAAATCCTTCTGTAACAATTCATAATATTTTCTGAGGGACAGAGAAACCTCAGCGTTCTCCCATTGAAAATACTGGAATATTCTAGAAATAGTATCAGAGAAAGAGAGAGAAAAACACTCAGGAAGAATCAGAAACTGTGCTCTCCTCTGTGTCTGAATCAGAAATATGAGAAAAATCCTGAATTTGTCCCTTAATCTTCCTGTTCAGGTTCAGAATCTTGAATTTCCTCAGGAAAAGGGGCATCCTTCTTTCTTTTACCAGAAAGTACTCTACAAGAAGGATCGATAACCTGAATTAAACTCTGAGCCAGTCCCAGTAATTGACTGCAATCCAAAGAAATTTGAGGAGGAGTAGATACATGTTTCTGTTTCTTTTTGAAAGAAAAAATGGGGGTAACAGTGGTATTAATGGCAGCTACTGCTTCCACAGGGATGGGCACAGCATTTTGACACAAAACAGAAACCCTCCCTGTTCCCTCTCCCAGGACCAACAGGAGTGGCTCTCCCTTCCCCACTGAGGGGACTCCAACAACCACAGAGGATGTGGCTAAGCCCCGGTCCATAGTGGCTGTAAGTGCTACACCAGAGGGATTTGGGGTAAAAGATGAGTGGTCTGTGGTACAACAAATGGCCACAGCAGAGTCAGCCACCTGCAGGTGAGGTAAATTGCTGGCCTGCTGTGGTGGCACAGGCTGGTTGCTTAACTTCTTCTTTTTGTGGCCGGAATGAGGAATGACCATGGGACTGACAATTTCTTCCACAGTCAATCTGAAAATGGTGTCTCTTTCCATGGGAAGACAAGCATCAAATGCTGGTTAAACTACTAGTCCACAAAACTTACTTTTTGACAGAAAAAATACAGTAAAAAGCATTTTCAAACACTATGGCAGCCAAACAATGTAAAAGTTAAACACAAATTTCCCCTGTAAAATATTGTGTCTGTTACTTTACAGTACTTTAAAATTGACAAAAAAAATTAGTGTCCTGTTTAGAAGTACATTAATGTTTCAAACAGTCTGTTAAAAGACAAAACAGCTAGCCTTAAAATAACTTTCCTGAACGGGAAAATAAGAAAACATCAGTTAATATAAGAAAATGGAAGATTTTTTTCCCCCAAAGGGAACTTATCTAACCAGCAAATGAATGCACAAGCCAACTGTCAATCCTTAAAAGCCTCAGATTAGCATACTCTTCAGCAGCAGGAAAGCTTTGATTTTCTGTTTCTTTTTGAAAAGAAAAATGGAGGCAACCATGGTAATAATGGCAGCTACTGCTTCTGCATGGATGTGCACACACAACATTTTGACACAACATGGAAACCTTCCCTCTCCCAGAATCAACAGGAGTGGCTCTCCCTTCCCCACTGAGGGGACTCCAACAGCCACAGAGGGCATGGCTAAGCCCTGGTCCATAGTGGACGTAGGGCACCATTTTCAACTTGACCATGGAAGAGACTGTCAGTCCCATGGTCATTCCTTATTCCAGCTACAAAAAGAAGTTAAGCAAATCAGAAAAGCTTTAAAGGGCTTCACACCCAAGTTTGCCTTTTAGTCAGCTCAGCTTGAGCTGCTTGACAGTTTGCATGCATGGGAGGTCCCCGAAGCTTTGGAAGCTGACTGGCTGCTATATTCTTGGCAAGATATAACCCATATAGCTAATTCTACTGCAGCAGTGATCAGTATGAACAACATCTGGCACTACCACAATACCAAGTGCTGTACTTAAAATTCTGTTGAACCACCTCAGTACTGAAACTGTAGCATTTTTACACACTACTACAGTGTAGTATTCCTAATATGTATTAAGTGTATTCTGGATCATTTTATAACTGACCCCGGGATTCATGAAGCTTGCGCCAGGCGCATGCATAGCGTAGGCGTTATAACGCCAAATATGGCCGTCGAGCAATTCAGGTATGATCCACTTCCATGTGTACTACTGGCATACGCCAGATCTGCGCAGCCCCCGGTGTAGGTATGCTAATCACCCCATGTGCAGTGTCGCGCCATGCAAATGAAGGCATATAGCAATTCATGAAGTGGTGCAGGTGTAGCGTAAGCCCACGGAAATGTAAACCAAAAAACATGGATTACATTTTCCCAAACAGAACATCGGAGCTATGGAAGAGGGCCAGACCCAGGTATCACAACGTTAACATATGCCAATGGCAAAATACACAGCCAATGGCATAAGAAAAGATGCACAACATGTAAATAACAACATTTAATGTCATGTCCACAGTAACGCACAGCACAACCGCAGGGCATGTGTGCGGAAGCTGTAACATAAAGAAATAATATAAAAATGTCATAAAATCGCAATGTAATAGAAATCAGGTTTACAGCATAATACAAAATGGTAGGCATGGAACACCACAACCAAGGTGCAAGGGTTGCTAAGGGCTTGCGATAGTGTTCGGTGCAGTAACTATGAATTAGTAGTCAATGCCATGCAAATGAGGCAGATAATACTGAATCGCAAATGTCCCGCCGGATGAAGGTTGTACCATACGGCAGCGTATAACACTGAGGAGTGGCTCAGAGGAGATACATGACATCAGCAGAGGGGTGTGCCACCATAGCAGTAAGCACATTGGAGCATTGCAAATCTGGCCTGTCCGTTGCTAAGCAAAGCTGCAGGACAGGGGTAGGGAGGAATCGTTTAGCTGAGAACACACATGGTGGCCAAAAGCGCATGTGTACAAGGATGAAAACGTGCCTGAAACCTAGTAATCGGACGCACGCGCTGCAAACAATAGCAGAAACAGGAAGGTCAGGTGAAGGAAAGAAGGAAATGCGGAAGTAGGGTAATTGGAGTACTAATGAGCAATCAACACCAATCAACCCACGAAGGCCAATCGACGGCAGCTGACAAGTCTGCTTGCAGAAACCTGCAAAACAGGATAGGGGAGGATTTGAATGCAAAGAAAGGAGGGGAGGTATTGGATTGCAAAGATAGGAGACCTGACACAGCAGAGCAAAGCAAACTGACAGCAGACTGGCAGTAGCACACATAACGCAAGATACGCCAGGTCCAGGAAAGTACAAATGAAAGTTGGCTGCAGGATGCATGCCAGAAAATGGTAGGTGCAACGCGCAGAAATGTAAAGGGAAGGTCAAGAGGTAATCCACGTCAGGCAAATGTAATTCAACACCAAAGGCACCACAATAGTAGTTCCGTCAGTAAAACACATAAGATAACCTGTAGCTATGATCGTACATATACACCCTATGACATCATCGGTGTTCACAGCACAATAGTATAAAGTGTGAAAGCACCCAATACACACCTGTGTATTCCCAAACACTGCACCATAGGTGTAAACACACGGGGAACTTTTAAAATGTACATGTTGGGAGCTGCCATAGCTGTGATTCATCAGCATGTGTTAGAGACTGACGGTGTTGTGGAGGATGATGCCAACAACCACCGCAGGCCTCAGAGGAGAAGGAGAGTGTTCAGACCAAGGGTAACCTACCAGGGGCTACATGACCTGGAGATAGTAGAGCATTACAGGGTGGACAGGGACATCTTACAGCAAATAGTGGAGCTGTGCCGGCCATGCCTGAGAACCAGAAACAACAGAGGGGAACCCATCCCAGTGGACATGAAGGTATGTGTAAGCCTGCGAATACTGGCCACAGGTACCTTTCAAAGGCCAACTGGAGATATAATGGGTATCTCACAGACATCAGCATCCAGGGTACTACACCAGTTCCTGGCTGCCATGTTACCACATGCCAATGAGCAGATATACTTCCCCAGAACTCAGGAGGAGTTGGCCAGCAATATGCACCACTTCCACCATGTGGCACAATACCCGGAGGTACTGGGTGCGATAGACTGCACGCACATACAAATCAAGTCACCACCTGAGCAGGGTAGGCACTACATAAACTGCAAGGGATTCCACTCCATCAACTGCCAGGTCATGTGCAATGCCCAGGGCATTATCATGGATGTGTGTGCTGGCAGCCCTGGAAGCTACCATGACTCCCATATCTGGCATGCCTCACAGCTGTATCAGGTATTTGTCAGGGGGGACATCCCACATGGCCATCTCGTGGGGGATGCTGGCTAAGCACTGGAGCCGTGGATGATGAATCCAATCAGAAATGCACACACACACCCTTGCAAGAATGCCATAATGAGGCACACGCACAAACCAGAATCATCATAGAGCGTGTGTTCGGGATGCTGAAATCACGGTTCCGGTGCTTGGATACATCTGGTGGAGCCTTGCAGTACTCCCCAGGCACATGTGCCCACATCATCATAGTATGTGCCATGCTACATAATATGATCCTGCGGAAGCAGCTGCAGCAGGGACAAAATGGTGAAGGCCCTCATAGCCCACCGCAATTGCCAAGGCCATTACAGGCACAGAGGGATTCAGACCATGAACACACTGTGCCAGCCCCAGTAGGCAGATGGAGGCATGCCCAATATGCCTACACCTTGGCAAAAAGGGAACGTATAGCACATACTCTGACAGTGTAGGCCCCTACGGACTGACACCTCTCCACCTGCACACACAGTAAAATGGATGGCACACAAACATGACCACCTGTAAATTGTAATGTATAGGTGGCCCAATGTGTGACTCCTACATAGGCAGCCCTCAAACATTGTAAACACAACAGCCAGTGGAACACGGAATGCCAACACCTGAACAGTACATGAGTCTTACAGCATATGGTGGTGCTGTGTGCCTGTCACGTTCCCCGCTATATATATATATATATATATATATATATATATATATATATATATAGATAGATAGATATATATATGTACACATATGCATATATATAATACAGATAGAATGGGCAATAGAGGGATATATGGTGATATAGATGGATTTAGCGATATCTGCAAATATAATAGATAGTTCAACGACATTCATAACATCTTGGAGGTACAAATAAATAGGATACCGCCAACCATGGAATGTGTAACATACCGACATGCGTAACCACGAGGCTGAAAGACTGATAGAACACAGTACCGGAACAGTACATCCGCAAGTAATAGTATGATGATATGAAGGGACAGTTAGTCACCGCTGCCGGTGTCGCGGTCCATGTAGGTACTGTGTTCAACTGTGTCTGTGAGTGCCGTAGTCTGTGTAAGTGTGCGTTGAGGGTGCCGTGTGCGTCTCTGTGTGACTGTAATGTGTGTGTGTGTCCGCAGCATGTGTTTGTTAGTGCCAAGTCAGAGGCAGATCAGTATGGTAGGTGTGGGTATAGCTAGCCGTAGGCATACGGTTACTACCTGTCCCACAGTAGGAGGGACAGCCCCACCCTGGGCAGATGTGTCCTGACATAAAACAGTACAAAGGGCAAATGTCCGAGATGGTAGGACATAAATATGTCCCATATATAATGTAACAGTCGTATTTAATAGTTATGCCTGTATGTAAGAAACTTAAATGTTACATGCAATATGATAAGTAGCCAAAGTCACACAACAATAGGTATGTAGTGAGGATAAAAGTATGTGCTACCTGTGTACTGACCATGGCTACGTGTTGGCCTGTAAACACCGCTTTGTGTCCCGCAAGTGTCCAACAATGACCATATGAAAAGGTGGCAACCCATGGCAAACAGGCTCTTTTAACAACACAACCACAATGACTGCAAATATCTGGGACAGAAATACAAGGGATAGCTATCACTTACACATATCCCCTGATATATCTCTGCAATTACCAAGGTATACAAGTAGCAAGCTCACCTGCAGACGATATAGAAACCAATTAACAACGGCCCAACGTACAATCCCGTAACATAAGTCTACTAACTGTTAGCTCTCTAATGAGGGACGGAGCCCACACACATATATACAGATTATGTAGAAATGCAAGGCCCACAAACCTCATATGTTACGTACAACCACTGACATCCCCCACACTAGAAACTAAAGCAATACAAACTGTAATAGCAGCACAAACATCCAGTCAGTCAATTACATCTGCAGAACCCACAACATACCATGTGAGAGACACAATTAAAGGTGTCATGCAAATTTGCAGGCGTTGTATAATGGAACAAACAGCCATGTTACAGGTTTTGATTGCAATACTCCATTATCAGATGTCGGGATGACAGGTACACCCACATGTTGAACCAAATACTCTACCTGTCACACACAATCCACGGGGGACATGAATCCAAACTATACTTGTCTCCATGCATAGCAGTTGCAGTTACACATAACAAAACACAATACAGACCGTCTCCCCAAAGGTAGGGCAAATAGGCAACACCCAAGTTGAGAATCCAATTATACCCCACTGTCGCCGCGTAATTGGTGAATGGAGTAGCTGCACAGCTGATATGCAAGTAATTAGTCACTCTGGAACACCAATTGGCGGGATGAATCCACATGTTTCAGGTATCGACGTATATAAGGATGACTTGCCAGACATTCAAACCGTATGCTCATACCAAATAACAGTTGAAACACTGTGAGAGAGATAGAAACGAAACGCCGTAACAACAACAAGGTATGTAGGATGCCCAATATGTAAGGTTATGTATAGCATGATCTGTATTAATTAGTTTTACTGTATGTATAGCCTGGTTTGCATTAATTAAACATGTCCGCAATGCATAAAGTGGGGAAAGGTATTTATGTAGTGATGTCTTGCTGAGCATACTAACGCTTGTAGAAACTGTGCGTCCAGCAGTGGGACACAAGGTACACAGCACAGACACCACAAGGGATGCTACATGAGGGCATTAAACAGAACAATGCCATACAACCCGCCGTCAGTGGTAGGATATGTCCAACAAGGATGTGCCATAGCAGGGGATAGTATATGTTGATATACTGTCACAGCACGCATGTGTATGGGCATATAACGTTAATGACATATGTAAGGTGGTCCCGCTGTGCAAGTATGCTTTGCATTATGGGATACTATGTGAAATGTGTGTAATGTATAGTATTATAGGTAGATATGACAGATATTCTACACAGCATAACAGGCATATCATGCATACCACAGGTATCGTCTATTGGTATGTACAATAACAGGATACATATGGCCTGTAGGTATGGGACATAGTAATAGCATGATAGCTAATCTAAATGGAAGGGCTACCAAGTAACCATGCACAAAGGACATGTAATAGCTGCACAGGTGCATAGTGGGGTACTATGCAGTCTGGCAAGTCCATGTGTAAGCATAACTACAGTGTTCACACTAGTGGAACCTCTCCAGGGTAGTGTCCTGTGAACAGCAGAGCCAGGTGTCACCTGCACCTCTGCACAGTACAGCCACTGCAGTGATCCCAGGCCTACATGTGTCTCCCAACCACCAAGGGAGGTATCACATGAACAGTGTTACTGAGTGTCCCTGCGTGATGTACATAGGACTTATGTTCCACAGCATGGTGAGTGTCCAGTTTGGGAATGTAACCCAGAAGCACATCCCACTCATTGTGGCGTGTGTGCACATATCCATGAGCATGTTGCTCACAGTGGCCTCTGCTTATGTCGCGTATGAGGAGTATATCCATCAATAATGTTGTGGACATGGGCCCTATCTGATCAGCAGAGGTCACCCCTGAGTATGTAGTATGCAAATGTGTACATATGTGGTGTCCGTAGTGCAGCCGCATATTTAAACTGTTGGAGCTCAGTAAACGTCATGGCGTGTTAATGTTGTGGCATGTAAAGCTGTAGCTGTTGTGTAAGGTACACCCTAAATGGGGTGGTGTACCCTTGAATGTGTGTAGATGTCTTGAGTTCAGAGGTACAATGGGTGCCTATGTATCAGCTACACACCCAGTACAGATAGGTGTGGCCACGTAGAAGGATATCCACACCACAGTGGCAATATGGTAACCACAGGAGTGGGTGTGACATATGTGTGTACTGCAAACATGTATAATGTGATATGTATGTAGGGGACTACCATCCATGTGATAGTCAGTGGGTGAATGGTGTAATGCAAAGGTGATGTGCATGCACCTTGTGTCATGCAGCTTGATGCCATGATAGTCATATGTATCTGTCACAGCGACACCCGTATGGTTGGAGTCAGTATCAGCTGGTGGAGCAATCATGGCGCTTGGTATGTAGGGGTTTGAAAGCTAGGCAGGGAAAGTCCCCTGTGCCAGCCTGTTCCACAGGGAAGCATATACTGAACATGAGGGGCCCTATGACTGAGGACCGTGGTATGCCAAATGTACCTGACATGTAGTAGGTACTATGGTATGCTGGCCTCACTGTGTGTCCTGTCCATGAGCCACATAGCATAACATCCTGAGACACAGGGTGCGATGTGCAGGTGGATGTGTAGGTTGTCAATATCAGAATGGGGAATGGTGCTGAAAGGCAATGAGAGGAAAATGTAGGATGTGTGGACTCCCGTACCATCAGCAACTGCCCTGGTAACTGTATGAAAGGAGTCCACCATGTGTAGGGGCCATGCTCTGGCCTTAACAAGCCCAACCCGGGTGGCAGCAAAGGACGGGAGCCCAACAATGTCTCTGTGAATGACGTCCTTGATGATGTGCCCCATAGCCATGCAGAAATGTCCAGTCAGGTGTGTAGGACTATAGTCCCACTCATGCAATGCGGTGCCACCTGTGTGTAGTGTGATAAATGCTGCTGTGTGCCATTCAGGGGCTACAATGTCTGAAACAAGGCTATTACTGAATATGGTGGCCTAGTGGGGAGACATGTAATTCAGAGGTTGGTGGACATCACAGCCTGGGACGTTGTAAGGTGACATGGGGCCAGTGTCCCAGGACATATAGAGTGTAGGTCAGTACTGTGTAGGTGTGACCACAGGGACACCACAATGTTCATGTATGGATTGCGGCCCTGTAGTGAGTGAGAGGGTGTACTGTCAGCATTGAATCCATCCTCCAGCATGTTGCCAACAACACCTGGGTCTGCAATGTTCCTGAGTGACTGTTGTATGTGACAGCAGATGTGGGTGTTGCCATCGAATACTGACATACCACCATAATGCCTGGTGGTACACCCGGAATGTGTGGCAGTCATGTTTACGTAGCTAGTCTTGGAGTATGTGATGAGGGACCCTGTGGCCCCACCACGGCTGACCAGTGAGCCACCCCACACATGGGAATGTACACCACTGTGCAACAGCCTACACCTGTTGTTGTACATCATATGTCCATGGAACATGACCACCAGAGTGGCGTCTGTTATCTGGTGTGTACCATCATGGCTCTGTGTGGAATAGCATGATCCATGCAGTTGTGTACATGCTAATGAAGTGCACTGGGGTATGTGTCAGCATTTGTATGTGCATTGTCCATCTGCACGGGTGTCATGATGTTAACAACTGCTGTCAGCAGACGTCTGTAGTAGGTGTTGTAGTACACATGTATTGTGTATGCTGTGATGGGTGTGTTGCCAGGATGTGGCTAACCAGGTCGATTAGCATATGTTCAGAATCCACCAATGAGGGGATAACCCCAGGTGTGTAACACCAGTCACATGGTGGTAGTGTTCATGCCAAGGGTAATGTAGGTCTTGGAGGTGGTGTGTATGGGTTGATCCAGCAGAGCGGATGGTATGACTCATGGATGTGTCGGTACATGAGTGGCTATCCCAGTGAAGTGTGGGGTAGTGTCAGTCACACATCAGTAGTAGCTGTCTGAGGCCCACTGTCCACTATACCAACATAGAAGGTATGTTACCCATGGGGTATGATGTTGACTCTGTCGCTTGTTACGATGTGTATAGCGGTCCCAGACACAGTTAGTTGCACATGGAGCACCTCTGATGCATTGTGCTAAGCAACTTGCCAGGATGTGTGCAAAACATAGTGGGATATGGGAACCCCTCAGCTGTGGGTGTGCCGGTCCAGGTATGTGCCTGAAAGGTATGGTCTGTCTATAACCTGTCATTGCAGGTGTGCTCTGCAGAGCCTAGAGGCAGGTCCCAGTCACTGCAGAGATGTTTGAGTGGTGTATTATAAGGTGTGCCTTGCCTGCGTGCATCACAGAGGAAGATGCAAGCATTGTGTCACATGACCCCATGTTGTACCTGCCAGTTACCGCCCTGCCGGTGACCATTATTGGAAACTGTGCAAGACAGGCAGTATAGAAGCAGCAAGAGCCTTACATGTGAGCTGTACTCCCAGGGCTGACAGGTGCAAGTCATCTGTGCCACAGCATTGTGTGTGACCAGGACAGTCATAGCGGACAGATACCACATGCCTGTGGAATGACAATAGGAGCATAGGCAACTGTTGAAGTGACACAGTCAGTCATTGTACAGTGGTATCATGTCCGGACGAATGCAAAATGCTCCCCAGGGCTAGGCCCACACCCTCAGGGCTATAAGACTGGTGAGCTATTGCATGTCCCTGCACACGTAGTCTGTGAAGTGGCATCACAGGGCAGTCACACTAACATGGCAAATGACAGACATATCGTACCTGGTGAGGTGTGGCATGGGTGCATAGGTTATGTTGCAGAAGCAGTTACCCGACAGCAAGATGTAAGTGACTAATGCCTTGTGTAGCCTGCTGTGTGGAACTGCAGTGTGACTCCCTACAGAGTCAGCTATGACTGGTGTGTTGTGAATGTTATAACTCACTATTGGCTGTATGTGATGGGCACACATGAGTCTGTGGGCTATAAGCTGGTGATATTGTCTTCCATGATGGGGGCTACCTCTGGTGCCTACAGTGAGTATGGAGACGTACTGCACAAGTTGTCCTCGTAGGTATGGCCAGTGGTGTAGATCATGTGAGACTATGTGATGGGTGGGGTGTGTTGCGAATGTTACACATCCCCAAATGACTGTCAGGTGCAGTCAGGGTTGGCGACAGCATTACCCCCAGCCATAGCTGTCAGCCTCCTGTCCCCAAACTGAGGAACATTAGTCCTCATACTGTGTGACAAATGGGCAAAACGTGGAACACTTACAACTGGCTTACTAACAGCTTCAACTAGGAAGGACATATGATGGCTAAAATAGGCTGGTCTTACATATAAAAGAGATATTCCAATGAATTAATATGATTCCCATCTATTTAGCCATGGCTAGCAGGTAAACTATTTACAACAATGAATGTGTGACAGACCCTTCCAATGTGGAACCTTGAGGAACATGCACCTTTTAGAACCCCAAATGAGGTACGTTCCTCATAATGAGGTACACCTGAGAGCTATGGGCCCAGCACGGCTGCAGAAGTGCATCCCCCACAGGCTGTAGTGCCGTATGTTGGGAGGTGAGCATTGAATGTGTACATGAGACAATTGCTCTATTGCCACATGTACGACATATCCCTCATATAGACAGGCAGTAGCACTGGTACGTGACAGTTGGACATGCCTGTATATACAACCATGTCCCACAGGATATGTGCGTTACGTGTGTACAACAGCTGTCGTACCTTAAGCAAGCTGGGAAGTGTAGGACAGCCAGTGTACCTGTGGGAAATGGTGTGGAATGGGCGCTATAGTAATCAGTAGCTCACAACATGCTCACAAGTTCTGAACAAGTGCCTAGCATGACCATACAATACAGATAGGATGTTGATAATATCAACCCACAAGTGGTGATGACAGTCATTTAGGGTGGCACCGCACTATAACCCTGCTGAGTATGGTGTGCATGCCCATGAACCATTAGCACTGTAGATGTTAGCAGTACAGATGTACAAGACAGCACGGATATTTGATTACAAATACTTTTGCATGTCACAGGAGTGTTCCACCAGTGGCCTGTTGACAGACTCACAACTACAAAAGGTGCAAGAGTGACATGTGCACAGCACATCAGTGACAGCTACAGTAGAACAGGTTTAATGTGTTGTACCCCACCCTCATTGTAGCCCATACTACACAGACAAATGTTAGGCATCTGTGTATGTAAGGCTGTGAATGGCCATGACCTATCAGTATAGCTGTGTCAGTGTTGTGAACAACATACAGAATGGGCTGTGTGGGTGAGGTGTGTGACATATGTGCACAGTCTGATGGATGATACCAGCAGTGTTACCGCTAGGTGAACATCCCTGTACCCATAAACTACTACCTAGGCTGTGGTCAACATTATGGACACTGTGTAAGGGATGGTGCTGTGCAGTGCACCCCCCTGACATGGTGATGTCTCCAGGCCCCTTAGGTAGTCATATGAGGTACCCATGTCATGTCAGGGTGACATCCATGAGCACGGAGATCACTGGACAGGCATATACAGCACTGTGGTGACCAATATTGGATCACATACCACCTGTAAGGGGTAATGGCTATGCATGGATGTGCGATACCAGCCTTCACAATCCACACCTCCACTATGCAGCATGCTGTCTACCTTGCAGAAGGACATTTGCTACACCATGATGATGGACACGCTACATGTCCATATCCTGATCTATATGACATATGTCATGGACAGCCACCGTCCTAATACTAGGATTGCCATAGGCTGGACAGATCCCTGTGCCATATATGTGACATACTCCCGCCATACCATGCAACCCTGTCCATCAAAGCTGCACATGTCATCCCAGTCATACATGGCGTGATGGCCGCATGGTAGATGTACTATCAACTGACTGGATCAGTAATGTGGCACTGATGCACCTTGTGGTGGCACAATGGCTGTCTGTTACAGTTTGGAAACCGTGCCCGCACATGCTATGGTTGATGACCATCCCTGCGAATGTCGTCTGACTAGCCATCGTCCCATGTCTATCACATGTGCAATACAGGCGATCCGTGGAAGGATGTTGAACAGTTGTACAGTGCTGTGTAGATGTATATGGCAAAACACATGCATGTACAGGTGTCCATGCGTATGTGTGCATTGTCACTGCTCAAGTCCATTACGGCTGTGTCTGTGTTGATATGTGACATATACACAGCATCCAGGTCAACAGTAGTACCGTGGACACATCGAGGCATGTGCAGATAGGTAAGAACACAAGTGCAGGCAAATAGACATGCCCACAGCAAGACAGCATTTACATGGAGTATGAACACTGTAATGAGGTGACACACATATATGGTGATGATATCCAATGCATAATGGGTGTGACATGTGTGACACAAACACGTCAGTCATGTCAGTGTCATGATGCTTTGCAAAGATAACTGTGCAGATGTAGTAGATGTCATAGAAATGTATGTGCAGCAGTATCTCTGTACATCTCTGAAACTGTGACCTGTCACCATCATTATGTCTTACAGATAATGCCCCGTACACTCCTCCCAGCATACACCCGCCAGGAGGATGATGTCCTCATCCCACAGCTCCATGACAACTATGACTTGTTGTTCAGCCATGTGCCACAGCATGCCCAGCAGCGGGATGACCTGTGGCAGGATCTACGCAGGAGGGTGAACGATGTGGGTGGCCATAACCGCACCTACCAGCAGGTGCGCAGACACTGCACGGACCTGATACAACATGCAAAACAGCGTTCCACTGCAATCGCCAGGGAACAAGGTGGAACAGGTGGTGGGCCACCAACCCAGCCCCCACTCACACACACCGAGGAGCAACTGGCCAGTATGGGGTCACCCAAGGAACAGCATACAGAAACACTAGCTGCCATCGTGGAGGTGGGTGTCTCCCAACCAATGAGCCTGGAGTTGCCTGGTAAGTCAGTACTGCACATATGGCTATTATATCCCATGTAGTTGCATGTGTCACTGTACATTATGTAAAGTAACAACATATGCCAGGTATGTGGACACACATGCTGCATACTACAGTATGCTACGTTGTGTATGCACACATGTGCATACTATATGCTATTACACAGGTGAATGTGTTCACATGCACAGTGCAACCTGTGGCTGTCATACAGTCATGGATAATGTTCATACTGGTGTGTCACCCCTATACAGGTACCTCTGGCGTGCCGCACAGACATGGGTCTGTTGCAGGTGAGACTGTCATAGTATCAGGCATGTTACAGTGTAGATCTATTTGCCATGTGGCCAGTTAACACTTGCACACCTGATGTTTATTCCAGTCACGATATGCAGGTCACACCACCCTTCATTCACACACGCCACCCATGTGCAATATATAGAAACGTAATGATACACCGACTTGAAACCACAGTACTTGTCATTGCGACATGTGTGGTCAGCTGTGCATACAACGGTGGAGGTGTTCTACAATGGAGGCATATGTAGTATGCATTGGAACAACATGTGTGGTACGCACACAGTACCACACAGTGAGTTGTGATATGGGCAGCCCACAGGTGTCACCATTGTGTCATATGCCCCTGCATTGGGTGCACACATTGTGATGTGCCACCTGACATGTCCCAGACATGTAGTGTTCTGTCTGCAATATTGTCACACTATCGCATGACCCATACCCCACATACCAAACATACAACCTGTTGTCTGCATAGCCCTGTGGATTGTGACATATCTGACATATATGGGTGTATGTCATATGGGACAACACAGACATGTGGAAAAGATGCCCATCACACACAATTGTCCAACACATGTGCACACATGGCCATGGAGGATGGCCAGAGACATGTAGCCACACAGTACTTGGGATGTGTATACACCCTGTTGCACATTGTCCACACATGGTCCAATTATAGCCTTAGTTGACCGATTATACAGTTGATGTGGTACACTGGGCAACCTAAAAGCCTGTGCACAGCTATTGGTGGTGTCACTGAAGTCTACCATATACGATCTGTTGAACATCACAACTGTGTTGCAGTTATGGCTATGCAATGTGTACATATTATGCATTCTACAGCAACATAGATGCCTCATGTTGCCATGCAATGGCACAGTGTCTGTACTTCACACTGTATAGCAATGTAGACGGCTCACACTACCCTCCCATGCTCATGCACATTTGCTAAACATGCATTCTTTGTGTAGGGCATACACACAACACTGCAATGTAAAGCCCATTATGATGCTGTGCATGTGTCAGGACACCATTGTGTCAAACATGTATGCATGTTAATGCACATGTCAGCAGATTACATGTCAAGGTCACGTCAGCCATGTGTACTGTTATCCTGTTCTGGGCCACATGGTGTATCATGAGGATGCATGCATACTACCATGATTGTGTGAACTGCATGGCTACTGATATGACACCTGATTGCTGTAGTGTGCACCCCAGGGAGGTATGCTTACTAACACTATTAATGTCTGAGCTGCATGCCCTCTGCTGTATCGCAGGTATGCTGCATGCCATCTGACAAATCACATGCATGGTGTGTCTGTGTGTGTCTGTGTTTGTGTGTGTCTGTGTTTGTGTGTGTCTGTGTTTGTGTGTGTGTCTGTGTTTGTGTGTGTGTCTGTGTTTGTGTGTGTGTCTGTTTGTGTGTCTGTGTCTGTGTGTGTGTGTGTGTCTGTGTGCATCTGTGTGTGTCTGTGTCTATTGTACTTTACAGTATTTCTTTGCATTCACAGGTGATGTAGGTGCTTTACCCTCCTGCGGTCCATCTGATGTTAGTGTCCCCACAGATACTAGCGGTGATGAACATATGCATGAGGTACAGGCAGGGTTGTCAGGGGCTGAATCTGTGCCAATGGTTACCATCCCAGCTATGCCCCCCTCTTCCCCGCACACATTTCTGCTGCCAACACATACCGCATCACCAGTGGCCATAGAGGAAGGACAGTCAGCGTCTGTTAGCGTGGAACAGGAATGTGTGGTGACTACAGAAGGTGTGTCTACACACCATGGTGTCAGTGTAATGACTGCAGATGTGCCACACAGGCATGTGGCCGGTGCTGCTCGTAGGAGGACCTCTGGCAGACATGCACCTGCAGGACAGAGCGCAGCAGCTGGTATCACCAGACGCATGTTCCAGACTGTAATGGCAAGACAGGCACATGCTGAATGTCAGAACAGAGAAGGGCAGAGGCTGCAGAGGGCTGCTATCCATACCCTAAATGACAACATCCAGGCACTGGCAAATGCTCAACAGCAGATTGCTGATTTTCTGGATAGGCGATTAGGTGAAATTGTCGGAATCCTTGACTGAGGCATGGCAATCCGTGAGCGGGAGCTGTCTGTGCTGGAACACCTGGTAGGAGTGAGGCATAGGCCATGTGGATGTAGGCCAGCAACACCACCTAGTGTAGGTCGACGTGAGCGTGCCACCTCACATGCCTGCTCCCATAGTGCCGGTAGCAGTAGCAGTGCAGCTGGTGCTGCGCTGTCAACACCAGGACACAGCAGGCCATGTGGACGTGGCTCTGAGCGGTCTCAGTGGGGTCACGGTTCCAGCGGACATGTGTCGTCAGACAGTAGCCACTCTGTACCTCCACCTGGTAGTGCCCATGCAACCCCAGGCAGGCACAGGTCACGTGGCCATGGACGGACACAGTGAGCTGTACAACCTGCTCTGTACAATCTGGGGCTGTCAATTATACCCCGTGTAGGCATCACAAATGGCAGAACTGTGTACACACATACACGCACACAGCAAACACAACTGTAGGGTTCCACAACATCCACATGCATTCTGCACAGACATGTCCAGTCAACTCACCGGCCCTTACACACACACACATGATGTTATCCATTGGTGCAGCCTATGCCCCTGGCAAACATTTCACCCTGAGCATATGATGAAGCCTGTGCCGCATCCCTGTCATCCACACCATCGGTGCAGGGTTATGCACAAATATTCTGATGCACAGGGTGAACAGCATAGTGAGAGGTGTATGTAATATTGCCTGTATATGCATAGTGAGGGATGTGTATGTTGCAGTGGTTGTGTGTGAATACTGAGAGATGTGTATGTGACATAGGTTGTGTACTGTCGACATGCACCAGTCATACCATGTAGTGCAGGTGCAGCATGCATTGTGATGTGTTCACGGTATGTGTCTCAGTTACATCTGTAGCACCATGTTGGTTGTGATACCCTGGTTCCCTCCTATGGTGTACTTGCATGTGCCTACAGGTAGCAGTGTTTGCAGTCCTACACGTGTAACTGTGGATTACTCACAGGCACGTCTGGCAATATCAGCATGCTACATGTACTCTCAACCTGACTGTTGGACACACCAACATGACACAGATGTCCGCACATATACTGCACCTGACGCATGTGGTCGGTGCCACAGGCTACACTGGACAGAGACGTGACATACATAGCAGGACACATTACAGGTATGGTGACATGGTGCAGGGGTTGTACACAGCGACCTGGCCAATGATGATGTGAGTTGTCACTTGGTAGCTGGAGGCCACACTGTGCAGCAGTAGGACCCTGTAACAGTACGGGAACATGGCCACATTCACGGGGTGTACACCACTATAACGCACACCCCATAGTGTGCAGGTGGGGACCTTTGCCTGTGTGGTCATCACCCTCACAGTACTATGCACCCACACGACGTGTCACAGAGAAGGGACATGCACAGGTAACAAGTATGGCTGGGACCTATGGCATCAACAGGGTTGTGCAATGCATCACCATTACGGGTTAGTCACCACGTGGGGTTAGTGATAATTTCCCACCATATATTAGCATACACCCTCACACCAAGCACCAGACATACATACAGACACACACACACTGTGGTGACCACACATGTGTATACGGACAGCCGACATGTGTGATGCACCACACCGGCCGACGTCATGCTTCCCACACTGACGTATGTACAGATCTCTACAATGGTGTACAGGGATGTGTAGCAACTGGGACATATTCCCCGCGATATGTGGCATCCCTGGTCACACATTCGGACACACATGGCAGTGCTGGGAATGATGACACGTTTGATAGACATGCAGCGGTATTGATTGCATTATGTGTACCAACGCTATATCTGGCAGATGTGCTGCTATATGCACACAGGAGGTTGTAGGTGTTACAGGTGCCATGTGACATATAGTTGTTAACACCTGACCGCTGTGTATGCATTATGTCAGCACCATTACATAACAGCGACATAGCGTACTGTTTGCACATGGCATGATAGGATGGTGCGTGACACAACTGGGAGCCACCCCTGCACACATACATCTAGACAGGTGGTTCACCACATTATGTACACACATCCCTCCATACGTGCTGTTTGTATGTCACCGTATACAGGTGTCAATGATGGGTCTGCATTGTGTCTGCATCTCGTAGGTAGGTGCAACTATGTTACGGACATCGGCCACTGCACATGCATGGTTACTGCATGCATAGTACAGATGTCACATGTGTCTCCTGTTGCCATGTTTGTATGCATTGCTATTGTTGGACATGTGTGTTGACATACATAACACATGGACTGCGGTATGATATCACGGGTGTCACAGGCGACCAGTACAAGGGTATGTGTCCCGGTCAACACTGCTACCCCCTGTAGTGTGAGCATTCAACAGACATGAGCCCACCTTCCATTCGTGTGTGTAGCATTGATTAGGCCAGTGTTATGCATGTGGTACATCAAAGGCTATGTATGTATGTGTTGTGTGTGCAGTCCATGCAAACATCCACACAATCACATGTATAACATATCCAGATGTGTGTTCATTGGTGTACAGCAACAGTCAGGTGTCACAGCTGTGTAAGGGCCATGGTATGTGTTGAGCCGACCTGTTCATGTATACTGGTATCATTGCAATGCATAACACCTTTTGGATCCCTGTTGGTACATGTGTACTCTGCACAGCTGGTGTACACCACTGTACAGCCCAGTGGTCATGTGTCACATGGTGTTGTGGGACCGTAAGGCTGTGTAGTGCTGCACCGACATGGTGCTGACTTGACAGCTACAGTGTACACTGCAGTGTGTACATGTGTGACCTGCACCTGTGACAGCTGTGATGGCAGCTGTGTGTGTACAGGTCACTGCATGTGTGACCGCCCTGTGCGTGAGGACAGTTATACCTTACTGTGCCCTTCTGTACTGTGCCCTTCTGTGTGTACACTCCATCTGCATGCAAGATGGCCCTTTGCAACAGCTAAGTGTGTGAGCATGCCCAGTATGCTGTTGTGTAGATGGACACACAGTACATTCCACACTGCGCCCTTCCGTGATTATACTCTGTGTGCATGCAAGTTGGCCCTTTGCAACTGCTAAGTGTGTGAGCATGCCCAGTACGCCGTTGTGTAGATGGACACAGAGTACATTCCACACTGCGCCCTTCCGTGATTAGACTCCGTGTACATGCAAGATGGCCCTTTGCAACTGCTAAGTGTGTGAGCATGCCCAGTATGCTGTTGTGTAGATGGACACACAGTACATTCCACACTGCGCCTTTCCGTGATTAGACTCCATGTGCATGCAAGTTGGCCCTTTGCAACTGCTAAGTGTGTGAGCATGCCCAGTATGCCGTTGTGTAGATGGACACACAGTACATTCCACACTGCACCCTTCCGTGATTAGACTCCGTGTGCATGCAAGATGGCCCTTTGCAACTGCTAAGTGTGTGAGCATGCCCAGTATGCTGTTGTGTAGATGGACACACAGTACATTCCACACTGCGCCCTTCCGTTATTAGACTCCATGTGCATGCAAGTTGGCCCTTTGCAACTGCTAAGTGTGTGAGCATGCCCAGTACGCCGTTGTGTAGATGGACACACAGTACATTCCACACTGTGCCCTTCCGTGATTAGACTCCGTGTGCATGCAAGTTGGCCCTTTGCAACTGCTAAGTGTGTGAGCATGCCCAGTACGCCATTGTATAGATGAACACACAGTACATTCCAAACAGACGTGTGATACTAAGCATGTGGGCATGACCATTGACATCCTGTATAGCCATGGTGGTCATCCAGGCAACCGATGTCCATTTTCAATGTCACGATGGATGCCTACATTGAACACACTGGTTGCTCTCTCGAAGGGTGTACTGTCTGTGGTGCATCCCGTATCTATTTAGTGTTGTAGTGCTCCGTAGATATTTAGTTGGCTCGATGACAGCACTGCCGTGTTTGTGTACGTCTACCTTGGGACAGTAATATGCTTTCAGACTGCTCACTCTCTAAACATTCCCTATCGGCATCTTTGCCTTTGCGGATGATGTCACCCACCTAGAAGTATGCCTCTGGGAGTGCTGTGTTCAGTAATCTCGGTAGCGCGTTCTGTAAATGCGTAATGCTGTAGTATGTTAAAGTAGTTAGGTGTATGTTCAACTCCCAGCCCTTCCAAGTGTGTGTGTGTGTGTGTGTGTGTGTGTGTGTGTGTGTGTGTGTGTGTGTGTGTGTGTGTGTGTGTTTCCAGCTGCCTGGGGACACAGTAATGCTTTTAGATGCCTCACAACACATACATTCCCTATCAGCGTCTTTGCCTTTGCGGATGATGTCACCCACCTAGAAGTATGCCTCTGGGAGTGCTGTGTTCAGTAATCTCGGTAGCGTGTTCTGTAAATGCGTAATGCTGTAGTGTGTTAAAGTAGTTAGGTGTATGTTCAACTCCCGGCCCTTCCAAGTGTGTGTGTGTGTGTGTTTCCAGCTGCCTGGGGACACAGTAATGCTTTTAGATGCCTCAGAACACATACATTCCCTATCGGCATCTTTGCCTTTGCGGATGATGTCACCCACCTAGAAGTATGCCTCTGGGAGTGCTGTGTTCAGTAATCTCAGTAGTGCATTCTGTAAATGCGTAATGCTGTAGTGTGTTAAAGTAGTTAGGTATATGTTCAACTCCCGGCCCTTCCAAGTGTGTGTGTGTGTGTGTGTGTGTGTGTGTGTGTGTGTGTGTGTTTCCAGCTGCCTGGGGACACAGTAATGTTTTTAGATGCCTCACAACACATACATTCCCTATCAGCGTCTTTGCCTTTGCGGATGATGTCACCCACCTAGAAGTATGCCTCTGGGAGTGCTGTGTTCAGTAATCTCGGTAGTGCGTTCTGTAAATGCATAATGCTGTAGTAAGTAGTTAGGTGTATGTTCAACTCCCAGCCCTTCCAAGTGTGTGTGTGTGTGTGTGTGTGTGTGTGTGTGTGTGTGTGTGTGTGTGTGTGTTTCCAGCTGCCTGGGGACACAGTAATGCTTTTAGATGCCTCACAACACATACATTCCCTATCGGCGTCTTTGCGGATGATGTCACCCACCTAGAAGTATGCCTCTGGGAATGCTGTGTTCAGTAATCTCGGTAGCGCGTTCTGTAAATGCGTAATGCTGTAGTGTGTTAAAGTAGTTGGGTGTATGTTCAACTCCCGGCCCTTCCAAGTGTGTGTGTGTGTGTGTGTGTGTGTGTGTGTGTGTGTGTGTGTGTTTCCAGCTGCCTGGGGACACAGTAATGCTTTTAGTTGCCTCACAACACATACATTCCCTATCGGCGTCTTTGCCTTTGTGGATGATGTCACCCAGCTAGAAGTATGCCTCTGGGTGTGCTGTGTTCAGTAATCTCGGTAGCGCATTCTGTAAATGCGTCATGCTGTAGTGTGATAGGGTAGTTAGGTGTAAGTTCGATTCCCAGGCCTGCCAGATGTGTGTGTGTGTGTGTGTGTGTGTGTGTGTGTGTGTGTGTGTGTTTGCATGCTCCCGTCCGCCTGGGGACTCAGGTTATGCTTTTAGACGCTTCGCTACACAGATATATCCTGCTGACATCTTTGTCTTTGCGGATGTTGACACGCACCTAGTAGAATGCCTGTGTGTCTGCTGTGTTTAGTAATCTCGGTAGCGTGTTCTGTAAATGCGTCATGCTGTAGTGTGATAGAGTAGTAATGTGTAGGTTCTATTACCAGCCCTGCCACATGTGTGTGTGTGTGTATGTCTGTATCTCTCTCTCTCTCTATATATATATAAAATCTATTTTCTGCCCATAACTCTGCTCTTGCATGGACAGCTGACTGTTTCATGTATCGCATATTTGCATAGCT
This sequence comes from Protopterus annectens, assembly GCF_019279795.1. NCBI lineage: Eukaryota > Metazoa > Chordata > Ceratodontiformes > Protopteridae > Protopterus > Protopterus annectens. The sequence continues at coordinate 266,845,870 of NC_056739.1, forward strand.
TTCACATACCAATGGGGTATGTTGCAAATCCCAACATTGTCCATGCAACGTCCGTGTTACGGGCGGTGTTACACGCCCTTACAGGCATTTGCTGTATATCTTGGCAGACATCTATCCTTGCTGTACTCTCACTGTACTCATACATGCCGGAGGCTTCATGTATCATGGCCTAGTTTTGCTGTGTGTATGTCTATTTGTGCTGTGTGCATGGCTGTGGGTATGTCCCACTATCATCATTTGTAAAGTTGACAGCCCTATAAGTACTTCATGTAGACTGCTGTGTCATTTGACATGTCAGCACATACCTGCGGACAGTACTGAACGTCCTATTGCAGTGCATTTCATACCTTCTGCGTTATCTTGCAGTCGATATTGCTGTTTCCTCACACATGTATCTGTTTCTGATCATACCACTCCACCTCCTAGAGCAAATATCTGGACAAGGCCTTATCTGATAGTGGGACACATAGGGGCAGTATTGACATGTTGCTCTTACAAACGTAGATAGTTGACACAATAATAGGTTTTGCATTAGTATGGCTTTTCTGTCGGATTTGGTGTCTTAATCACATGTTTGTCATTATTTCATGACTTCAGTTATCAGGAATGTGCCAGAATGTTACTGATGTTACGTGGAACACACCAAACATATGAGGCAGAACTCTGCACATTCTGCGTAAATCTGTACAGTTGCACAGTATGTGTCTGATACAAGATATCAACTTTCTGACACCATTACACACACTGTATGGCGGCATCACAGGCCACATGCCATCACATTTATATTGCAGGACACACCCACCCAGACAGTTGTATTCCTCACACCGGCCAACAGCTGCTTATCCACACTAATTGGTCTATCATGTACCGTATGTGTGCGCCGGTATTTGCGCTTTCCGTCAGTGGCAGAGCCCACGTACGAGTATGGGGGACTGGACATTGTTATGGTGACACTGCATGACACCCTGAGGGACACATTACTTTTGTGTCTATTAACCTTCCACATTGACATTCACAAGGCATACGTTGTCATTCACATTTGTCGGAGTACATGCGTATGACTTGTACATGTTTTCTCATTTGTCCTGATGTCTTTCTTCTCACCTGTCCACCTAGTATCACTAGTTCTGTACATGTATTTTGGACAGGTTACCTTCATACCCCTAACCTGTACACATTATGGGTAAATGCCCTGACTTTTGACCTTTGCCCTTGTTACATTTGTCATAGTAATGTGCCTTTCTGGTAAATTGCTGGCAAGGCATTATGAACTGTGCAGTTAGATAATAGTGACTGACATTTCCATTATATGATTAGTAACACTCATAACATACGTATTCCTGGCTACGCCAGTATTCTCACAATGTTCTGACTTTGTCTGGGGTATATCTAATATAGTCCCTATTTGTATTTCATGTACTATGCCTTAGTGCAGCTGTGTTATTCTGACAGTTTGCCAGTTATGGGTACCATCTTGGTCGTACGCATGTCCATCCGTGATAATCGCCTACATGACACTGATATAGGGTCCTACATATTGCCAAAATGGTTTACGCAATATCCAGTGGATGGTTTGCCCCATTATTGAGAATATAGGCATGTGCTATACCCACATTACTCCCACGGGGCGGGCCTACGAAATCTCTGCCAAACAACACCTAGGCCCATTTCTGCATACCCATGATTCCCATACCTGACAACCCTCTACAGTACCCATTACACATGTTTAATGTGCGGTACTGAAGTGTGGAGACACTTATATGCACTCCCCACTCTCCGGATATCCATTCGCACGTCATACATTCTATCGACACATGTGTCATCACCCTTGCACCTGCTACTGTTGCATGTACAGCTATATCGTATTTGCTGAGGTCACTTATTTTGCGTCAATGTCGGTTGACACTACGTATGGATCAATTTTTGGGGTCCTGCAATGGACACCTATCTGCATGTTTAAAGTGTAGAACTTGCTGGACTGTCACTTTCTGGCCAATGGTTTGGAATGCAGCGGTTTATTCACCTTTCGTGCATGTCTGTTTGTCTACCCATATTAGCTATAATGTGGCCTATTTATGTACATATGTCATATCTACGGGACATAAGTCTGTTGTGTATACATATATACATGTACAATCCTCATTTCATAACTTGCTTTGGTTTACGTCTGTGGATTATGTGCATACACATATATCTATATCCATACCATACCTTTCCACTGTACAGATTGTCGCAGAGTGTACAGCTGGTTGCCTCTTTATCTTCGGTGTGTTTTACATAAACCTGTGTCTATCTGGCAATGTAGTGGCATTTCATTTGAGACTTACGGTGGGGAATACTGGCAAGCAGTTCAGATTACGACTGCATACCCTTCAGAGAATCCATGCTACTGACACACCCGTTATTCTATCCACTTTCTATGTTTGTTCTGGCACATATCTGGGGTTTGTCCCTATTTGTACCGGTAGTTTGCATGCCTTTGTCCGATTTCATACTTTACGGAGTTAACAGGTTTGAGCCATGTATAACTAACGTGGGGGAAACAGTATTCATTTACTATGCTGTGAGTGGATCGCACACGCACAGGCGCACTTGCATTTCCTTATTGTGGGTTACGCACAGGCGCGCATGCATATCCTTATTGTGGGTTACATATGTTTACTAAGTCTTTGTGCTTACGTGGGCTTTATTACTTGTGACAGTACCAGTATATTATCTGTAATCCAGTTAATGGACGTATGCGAAACACAAGTTCACCTTTACATATTTAACTGTCTGTACAGCACAGACGCATTCATTACACTTTCACATTATATGTGCTGTAGTCGTAGTTGAACTGGGACTGCATTCACATAGGCCGGATGCTGTAACCACTATACGTTTGGTGTTCTGACTCATTTATATGCATACCCATAGTACATAGCTACATTAACATATGCCTCACCGCTTCACTTACAACACAGGCATCCATTCTCCTGCTGGGAAAAATGCGGTACTACATGTTACACATTCCCTATTCCCTACTGCTCTGGACCCAAGCTGTATATTTAATCACTGCAGGGATATTCAGAAACCCAAGGCTTATAGTCCTAACACATACAGGTCTACCATGTGGTGATCTGGGTTTAGGCTTGTCCGCCTGGTGAATGGAACTGCCCTGACCTTGTTCAAATGTCAGACAAAGCACATGGACAGGGTTTGTCCATTTTAAACATCTTATCTGTGTTTACAGACACAGGTGTTTGGGCACCTGTCAGCAGCTTATAATGTTGGCAATACATAATATGGGTGGGGGTGGTTACATTACATAATCCATGGTGAGTGGTGTTCCCATTCACATTTGACTATTTCCTGTATTCATTCTTACGAGGATTATTATTTTGCACATGAGTTAACTATGAATTAACTACAGGTATGCAGTAGTACAGTCAACATATGTGACGGTTTGGTACAGTATAAATGTACGGACCTCTGTAATACTGGGGACTACCCCACATCCTTCACAACATTTCATGCTTATTTACATACTATTATTCTGTGAACTTTTGAAGTTTGTGAGAGCAGTAATTACATCTGTCCCTATTTGTCCACCCATCCTTTTAGCCTTTGTCCAGATTTTGTTGCTGTAATAGGTTGAAAGGTGGTGTCGGTATGTGATTGAGTTGAATATATATTGTTGATAATTCAGTGGGGAGTAGGGTTACCACTTGTTCCTCTTTGCGAGGGGAGGTCCCACTTTGGACAGTTGTGTCCTGCGATGAAACCTAAGACATGGCAAATGTCCTGTGATTTTAAGACAAAAATATATTTCTTATTTTCTTTACTAGTTGCATGATACAGGTATTTTGTATCTAGTACACAACTATTATTTGGGATAGCATAAGCTATTCAAATGCTATGGAATAAGCTTTTAACTTGGCATACAAGTGTAATTCTGTCCTTTGCACTGGCCGGGGGTATGTTTTATCCTGCAAATTCTCACATTTCTACAAGGGATGTCCCACCTTGAACATCTGAACAGGTGGCAACCCTAGTGGGGTGACCTGCATGGTGGACAGCTGTTCCACCCTGTGTAGTATGTTTTGCATGTCTGTGTAGAAACTGAACAGTACCATGACTACACATACATGTTTTGTCCAGATGTGTACAGTACTGGACACCATGGCATGTAAACAACTCTGAGGTTTCAACAGGTTACTTATCCCACGCGGGATGTACACACATTTTGCCGAAACATGAATGCACGGGCATTTGGATTTACGTAACTGTGATGGGATGTTTACAAACGTGGGATACATATTTGCAATCCTGACACTGCCTAGGACAATACTTCCTACTACATATGGGGAATACTCGCTATGTGTAGATGTACGGCTGCGCAAGGCTGGTAGCTGGATTTGGTGGACATTCGGACATGGGTGCGGGTTATGTGCTATACGGGGTTGTTGTGTATTGCATTTGCATGCATGGGTTCTGCTTTTGGATATCCCGGTTCCGCATATAGCATCCTATGTGTATGTGACAGTTACGTTCCTGTTCATGTGTATAGCACATTTTAGTATACATATGTTTGTGTGTGTTTGGTATACAATTTGGACTGTCAGGTTTCTTTACGGTTGTTATATAGCCACAACTGCCCAGCTGTGTACTATCACTACCACTGTGGGACTGCTGGTGACCATGCCCATGGGGCTAGACGTGTGTATTGGCAGCGCGCTGACATGATGCGCTTCACTTCCACTGGGTATAACTACTGACAGTGCAGTACATTACGGACACACGATTTTAAATATCATTTGTTCCATGGACGGAAACTCATATTGTGTTGCGTGCATTTCTGTTTGGTTCTCCATTTTGTGTGGCTGGGAACTATCTTGCATGCTTTGCATATGTTTCATTATCCACGGACACTGATAGGTGCGATTACTATTGCAGGCAGGCTATAATATTCAGCAGTATAGGTTGCTCATCGCCAGCCGGCATTGACACGCCTCCGGGCGCAGCTTAGTAATGCCCCATGCACTCGCGCACGTGTCCTATGCACATGGATGTGGTGGCAGCGCACCTTCATTAATATGCATATGGTGCTACTACACCATTTATATGCCGCACGACCGGCGCAGGCCTTACTCCGGCCTTCCGCCGAGCTTCATGAATCTGGGGGTATGTCTTACTATTATGTACAATTGTATAATGTCTTGTGTATTACTATTATGGTGCATATAATGTCTTAGTATTTGCACGAATGTGAAAATGTAGTAGTAGAATGTTCTTAATGTTAGGCTTCCACTGAAAAAGGCCCTTGTGCCCATTTGGACTTCCTGGTAAACAAAATAAAATAATTAATAAATAAAAATGTTACTTGTAAATTCTTACACTCTGTAAGATTTTAAATCAATTTTGTACTGAAATTTTTCAGAGTTCATGAAAGTTCCCAAGGGAGAGTCCCGATGTGCCGTGCTGTGGATGCCGTCTCCATGTATGAACAGCGATCTGGGTGTTACAGAGCTAGTAAGTAAGGGGACTGAGTAGATTGAGACAGCTCTTTTTCTCTCTTGGTGAAAGGTACTGGCAGATTTTTTCCCTTGCTGTATCCCAGTGGAGACCAGTGGCTCTAGCTCAGGTGTACAAGAATCAGAGGATGTAGGAAGCACATCCCCATTGGGAGAGGTCTGTGCTAACATCTGAACATGCAGCACCATTGGTGACATTCTTGCACACTGCATGTAGGGATGGAGCTGGTTAAGTGTAAGAAAAGTGCATCCTACAATTAGAATTATATCTTCCCAGGATACCCTTATCTCCTCTTTAACTTGCTGTTTAGCCCTTTCATTATTCATGGGGGGATAATAAAACCAACTCATTCTCCTACAGGCCAAAAAATGAGTGAAGAGGGAGTGGCACTCTCACCTGTTTGTGGACCAAGGTTTCTTATTTATGGCCTTAATGCTCCACACATGCCCAGTGAGCATTCTCCCTGAAATGCATGCAAGGGCCATAGAACAAGACTATCACTCAATTCCACAAGTGACATTATGCTGAACACAACAACACCTTTGGGAACAAGTGCATTTTGCACATTTCTATGGTCCCTATTGGAAAATATTAGTGTGCCCTAGACACGTATTCCTTACAGGAAATCATGAATTATAACCTAGGAGGCAAGGAGGTATCAAAATGGGTTAGCACCTTACACGATGCTCGTATCTCTTTGGTAACCAAGAAGGGTAGTATGAATATTTTTATTCATTTCAAAAAGTCCAGTCTTGTATCCTTGTATGGAGTGGCTTTAAAACCATTTATAGGTTTGGTAGAAACTTGTGTTAATAGTTTACGTTATTTTTGCTAAAATATCTGTTGATACCTTCTAAACCACTGGTACATTTAAAACAGTTTATTTTCTCAGGTTTTATGCAATCCATCTTTATCGGTTTCATGTTATCTACAGTTAACCCTCCCTCTGAAAAAGCATGTATATTTTCATTATCTCAAAGTCCTCGGCTATTGTTAAGATTGATTTGTAATCTGTTAAATTGACCATTATGATATGTGCATGACATCAGGATATACACTATCATTATGTACTGGAAATTCTGTACAGTGGATGCTTTGCTTTCCAGATTTGGTAGTCAGAGATGCCATTTCAAAAAGAAGTTTATTATACAAAACATACCTTTCTAGTGTTAGTGGTCAACACGTGCCAGGATTATTCTTCTATTTCTGTCTTTAGGGCTTCACTGTATTAGCCTGAAATCTAATTCCTTTAAGCTGCTAACATGCCACTGTCTCCTGGAATTTGAATGGTGTATGGAAAAACAGTACCAAACATACTTCCATGTGCCTAAACACACTGCACCAAATACAAAAGCAAACCAGCCATGTAAAAAGAAAAGCGTAAGAATAAAAAATACTTAATATAAAACTATGATTTTTTTTTTTACATTGGCAACTTTCTTAACCCATTTTCCCTTGAACCTCCATCGTATATTCTCAAACTCCATGATAACACAAACAACATGCTCTATAAAGTGCATATTTTATTTATGCTCTTTCTCCAAGAAACTCTGTCCCTAGATACAGCAGGAGTCAGAGCTGTACATTGAAAACATGGCTACAAAGTACACATACCCTTAAGGAAATATCCTCAAGAAAAACCATAATAGAAAAACTCTCTGAGCCCAATGGAACTGGACTTCTGAATGAGAATTTTGAATGGATATGCTTGTGCTAAATAAGTCTTTGTAAAGATTTCACACCCTGTTAAGGACACAAAAAGATCTTTAGCTCATGGTAATAAAGCAGTTAAAGACAGGGCTAACACTAAATCTTAAAACTCCTTACAAAATATTAACATCTATTCACTCACACCTCTTTAGTAAAGGAACCATGAATGCGGCCTGTCCCCTTTACCTTAAGGATTACTTCAGCATCTTCCAGCTTCTCTAATTCCACTTCGTGTCTGAGTGCATCTAGAACCAAATAGGCATTATGGAACTTACAACTGGAATTCTGATCCAGCTCAGTCTCCGGCCTCTTGCTTTTAAATGTTTGCACTTAATTGCCAAAAAACTTCTTAAGCATATTTTAACACCTACAACAATGCCTTTCCTGTGCCTTTATTGCTTCTGTTTTATGATGACATTCATTTCTTAACAAAGCACATATCCGTATTATTTTTTCATATACATTCTCTGAAGCCATGGTGGTCTACCAAGTTTAGTTGTAGAAGTCTAATATCAATGTTTTATCACTGTATGTCACTCATACCTTCTGCTTACCTTCAGTGGACACTTTCCATTAGAATACACATGTAATATTACTTCCTGGTTTTTCAGTTTACAAATATTTCCTTGTAGTTCTGGAATGAGCTACTTCTACTTTCATTTTCACTATCATTGCTGTAACCTGTTCACTTAACTAAATTGCCAACGTGCTGTTAGTCTGCTCAAGTGTGCACACACTCAGATATTCTGTTATATTAGCTATACTTCCTTCTGTGGAATGAACACTGTTCTGAATTCATTAATGGTTTTGTGTAACTTTGCAAAATCTCTACACTCTCTGTAAACAATTGGATTTATGCTTCCCACTACAGTACTCTGCACAGACGCTATTATAGCCTGGTTTCTGTTGCATTCAGTAATACTGAAACATTTTGTGCACCTTCAGTATTAATTTCATAATAAAGTTTCATTTGCTCAATAAAAATTATCCATTGGGCCAGCAACATTAAACACCTATACAGCCATCACATTATGTCATTTCCTGATAATTCCCTTGACATTACACTAGCATTCTCCTCGCTCTTGTCTTTTTGGATATATTTAAGTTAACACTGTGCAAATCACATTTTCACATGATCACTAGATAAGTTGTTTATCTGGCAAAACTTTTTTTATTCAGCTTTCATGCCAAAATTATGTTAAGGAAGAAAAGGTCACTCAGCATTAATTTACAAAAATGCTTATTCTACAAATCGTTCACTATATTTTTTTCACTTCATATTTTCTAGTTTTCAGAAAATTATTTCACATAATGATTTTTGGTAGCTCTTTGGTATGCAAAAAGTCCTTTTCAAAAATCATCCCTTATAGCTACTCAGTAATTAGCCTCTTTTCAAAAGAGTGCCTTGCCTTAAAAATAATCATGTATTCATAGAAATAATTCAGAACTGCCCCTTCCTGCACAAAAGTTCAATTCAATCCATTATTCATGCATTACTTATGCAACTAACTTCTTTGCAATTACCAACTGAAAGCTCTTTCTCACCCACTATGCTTTCTGTTTGCATTTACTCTCGTCTTTATTTCCTTTTTTCTTTATTTTTGTGCAAAAATAACTTTGTAGACATTCTGTAGTCTCTAAAGACAATTGGATTTAAGTTTTCCACGTGCAGTACTTTGCACAACAGCCATTATGGTTTGGTTCCTTTTGTATTAAATAACATCAGTGCATCTTCATTTTTCCAAAATTAGTTTTTTTTTTCTACAGCACCATCAAACTCCCTACATATACATCATGGTATGTCACTTTCTAACAATTCCTCTTGAAATTGCAGCTGACTCTACTCACTCATAAGTAACTTGGAATATGTTAAAGTAAGACTGTGTAAAGCACATTCTCATGTGATCTCTAAATAACTTGTTTATCAGGCAAAACATCTGCTCTTCATTCAAGCAATTTTATGCCAGAATTATGTTAAGGAAGAAAACGTTACATTTATTAACTGATATAAACAGTTACACTGTATATCACATACTGTATTTTTCATATTATAATCGATACTTTTCAGAAAACTACTGTACATATCTTTATGGTAAAGTGTGTGTGTGTGTGTGTGTGTGTGTGTGTGCAAAACACTTTTCAAAAATATAGTCATAAAAGCTCAGTACTTAGTCTCTTTACAAAAAAAATGTCCATCTAAAAAAAATCAAAAAATAATCATGTGTTCATTTAAATCATTCAGCACTGTTCCTCTTGTAGAAAAGTTCTAGTATAATAGCTTAACTCCACTGTTCAAACATTGCCAACACAAATAAATCCCATTGAGTTTAAATCTCAAAATACACGCGCTCAAAGCACTCCTCAATAAGGAGAAAGTCAACATCTGTGCAGTAATTGAAACCTGGTTCAAGGCTCCAGAGAACACCTCAGCACCACCAGTCTACAACTCATACCACACATTTCTGCCACAGAACACAGACGGAAACACAAAAGGAGGGGGTGTATCCATATTAATCAAGGATACCTACACCTCCAGGTTAGTGGTGCAGCATGTATCCTCTGAGATCATCCATGTGCAACTAACATCGGGCAAATCTGCAATGCAAATTGTGGCCTGCTACAGATCACCCTCCATGACCCAAGACCACCACTCCACCTTTCTGAAGACACTGGAAAACATGAAGGTCTTGCCGAACACCCTGATATTGGGCGATTTCAATTACCCTACCATTCACTTGGAAAACTATTTGAGTACAAATTTCCAGGCCCAGCGCTTCCTGGAATTCATCAACCCAAATGCCCTGGATCAGCTGGTAAACTCCCCTACCAGAGGTGAAAACATATTGGACCTGGTCATCACCAACATGGGCAACAGGTGTTCCACACCAGAGGGCAACCCGTCACTGGTTAGATCAGACCATAAACTAATCACTCTGGATGTCCACACCCCACCACCACCCCCAACTAAGGAAACCACAGTAAAAACTTTTCTAAAGAAAACTTCACCTTACTTAAGACAAAGGTGGTAAGTTTCACAGCCCCCAAGCTATAGGATAATGCTGCCCAAGATACAGAAACCTTTACAAATGCACTCTATGAGCACCTACAAGGATGCGTGGATCGTGTCATCCCTAGCAAAACCAAGACTCACTCCTCTAAGAGAAGGAAACCAGTTTGGTGGACCCCTGCAATAAACAGGCTATACAATAGAAGGAGGAAACTAGTTCAGAAAAAAAGCAAATCCCAAGAAGGAAAGACATCCCTGATCAGTATCAGTAAGAAACTAAGGTCCCTCATGAAATCATCCAAGGCTAACTTTGAAAGAAAAATAGCCGAGGATTCAAAAGATAACTACAAAGCCTTCTTTAGCTATGTTAAGAATCTAAGTGGCAACTCGCAGATATACACTGAACTAGTGCAAAATAGCACAAAATATACTGAACCTACTGATATTGCCAACATCCTGGAAGATTCAGTGCAAACTTCACTCCCCTCTCTCCTCCAAAAGGGCCCACAATACCAGAAAAGTGTAGTGTCTCAAAAATCACAGACGCACAGGTGAAAACAACCGTTTCAAAAGCCAAAAACACAGCATAAATGGGACCAGATGGTGTCCCAGGCTGTGTCTTGCACGAACTACAGAACGAACTAATCCCCACCTAAACATGCTGTTCAACCTCAGCCTCTCCACAGGCTACATGCCCATAGAATGGCACACAGCAACGGTTATTCCTCTCCATAAAAGAGGGGCCACAACTGACCCTGGTAACTATCTCCCCATAAGCCTGACTAGCCTGTTCTGCAAGGCTATGGAGTGCATCATCATGGAACTCATTAACAAAGACATTGGGAACCTCCAAACACTTGACCCGACCCAGTTTGGCTTTGTTAAGGGCAGATCATGCCTATTAAACCTGGTTGACTTCTTTGAGACAGTCACCAAGGCCACAGATGAGGGAAAGGTGGCTCACACAGCCTACCTTAAACTCGCCAAGGCTTTCAACACCATTTCCCACTTGGGAATTACAGAAAAACTCAGCAGCCTGAACATAAACCCGTGCGTCATGAGATGTGTTGCCAACTGACTTACAGACAGAACTCACACGGTAAGAATAGTGGGCTCCAGGTGCGACTCTAAACCACTCAAGTGATGTCCTTCAAGGCTTGGTCCTGGGACCTCTACTGTTCAGCATATACTTTTCGGAAGTACAGACAAACACAGGAGGACTATGGCTAACCAACTTCACTGATGACTGCAAGCTGGGATCCATAATTGACTTTCTGGCTGACATGGACATCCTCCAAAAGGGCCTTACTGAGACGGACACCTGGTGTCAAAGTCATAGCCTCAAGCTAAATGCCAAAAAATGCATAGTCGTCTCATTTGGGAAAAACAAAACACAAATGAATTACCACATAGATGGTAGCCCCCTTAATACAGAAGAGGTAATAAGATATCTGGGGACCCAGGTAGATAGTAATCTCTCCTTTGACAATCATATTGCCAAAGTAGTTAGGAAATCCTTCTATGTGGCCCATCTAATTACTAAAGGGTTTGCATCTATAAATAAAGAGGTTATAGTGCCTACTCGTCACTCATTAGACCCATCATAAAGTACAATGCCCCTTTTGGGATGTACCACACAAGACACTTCCAACAGCTGGAAAGACCACAAAAGTACCTCACCAAGAGGATTACTGGCCTCAAACATATGTCCTATGCAGCACGACTGAAAAAACTCCGGATGTACTCAGTGGCATATCACTTACTCAGAGGTGATCTCTGCCTGACTTACAAAGCCATGTCCAACTCAGAACTGATGGACATGCTCCACCTAAAGAAATCCACTTCACTGCAAGCCATGCACTCTAGTGAGCTAAACCTAGCCACAACAATAAATAGAACATGCTGGAGGGATAGATTCCTTTCACAGAGACTCCCAATGCTTTGGAACAAAATTACACATTACATCAGGCAGAGACCCTCACTAACACTCTTCAAGAGAAACCTTGACGAATGGCTGAGTAACAGAAAATACACCCCTGGGATCCCTTCATTGGCTCTGCTTGACAGAGGATCAGTTAATTAATCAATGGGGTGGCAAAAGCTGACACACTCTGGCTAGGCTTATAAATGCCCTCAGGCAGATAGTCTAGTACCTATCTATGAACCTAAGTACCAAATGCAAGTGCCTTCTCATGTGCTGTGCCTTCTTATAGGAGAACTGCACCCACAGAATCAAAAAACATGTTTATTTCATCATGGTTTGGTGTTTACAAAATGTTAACGCCACTCTGGGACTATTTATAGGTTTTTAAATATTTTTATACATCATTTCTGAGTCTGACCACATGGGGTCAGGCATCTTGAAGTAATTCTGATTGTTTAGTCTGTCTCTAGGTATCCTACAGTGTAGTGCTTGTCTGCAAAAAATTACATCACGCAGGCCTATTTTTTCCTAAATTCCTGTCACTGCATTGATTTTACATGCATACACTGCTGCCTTTCAATCACTTAGCTTTATGTAACATTTCATGCCGTTCAGTGACTACTTAAAACACAAATAGTGCAAATGCCACAGAACAGACTTTCAAAGTGCTTTTTACTGCTGCTTCTTTTTTAGAATGGCTAAACTGCAGCCTTTTGTGAAGCCTGAATTATCATAGGACCATAGGAGGTTACTAGTCTAATGGCCCTAGGGCCCTTACAAGCCTAGCCAAGAGTTTATCCCCAAAAATGAAACCTCAGTCAGCAACTGTTACCCCTATCAATAAGGAACACAGATGGAACCCCTGGGACAAATTTGTGGTTTCCCATCCACTCATCAAGGTTGCGCTTAAGGAGGGTCAGCAAAGTACTCTGACATGTATGAGAAGTCTATTCCAGAGTCGGGGCAGCTTCTGGGAGACAAACCTATCTCTCCAGCAGGTTTTGTTGATGTTACATATTAGATTTAGGCCTTTTGAGTGGGTAATGCACTAGGAGTTAGACTTATGGATATGGATCATCTCTAGTAGGGTAGAGTCTGATATTCCTTTGTAAGTGCGATACAGATCACCTCTGAGCAATCTGTAAGATACAAAGTAGAGTGAAAGTGATTTGAGCCTGTCCGCAAAGGACAGGTGTTGGAGGCCATGGATTCTCTTTGTGAGGTATTTCTGTGGCCTTTCTAGTTGGTGCAGGTGTTTGAAGAGATGCATACTGAACGGGGTGTTATACCCAGTTATTGGCCTAATGAGGGAGGAGGGAGGAGTACAGAGAGGTAGTAACCTCCTTTTTTCTGGATGCAATCCATTTACTTATGAGATGAACCAAGTAAAAGGCCTTTCTGACCACTGCTGCTACATGATGATCGAATGTCAGATTCTTATCAACCTGAGTACCCAGATCCTTCACCACAGGTTGTGTGTTTAGGGGGCTTCCACTGATGTGGTAATCAGTAGGGTTCATGTTTCTGCCGAATGGTATGATGATACATTTTTGGGGGTGGTTAACCTAAGGCCATGACTTTGGCACCAGTCATTTATTGTTGTGAGACCCTGTTGCAGTATGTTAACATCATTTGTGAGTCAATGACAATACCCAACTTACAGTCATCAGCAAACTTGATCAGCCACAGGCCTTTTGTCTTTATCTGGACCTCTGAGAAGTAGATGGCATACAGTAGGGGTTCCAGGACAGATCCCTGGGGAACACCACTAGTAACAGGTCTGCTGTCAAAGGTGGAGGTGCCTATTTTGACCTTGTGGGTCGTATCAGTGAACCAATTGACCACCCACCTGATGAGATAGGGACTTATGCCAAGTTGTGTTAGCTTTTCAATGATGCCCGAGTGAGGGATTGTGTCAAAGGTCTTGGCCAAGTCAAGATAAGCTCTATGTATTGACTTTCCCTCATTCAAGGCCTTGGGGACAGTCTCAAAGAAGTCAACCAGGTTCAGCAGGCAAGATCTACCCTTGACAAATCCAAACTGGGTGGTGTCAAGTGTTTGAAGATTGCCTGTGTCATAGTTTATGAGATCCATAATAATATGCTCCATGGCTTTACAGATCAGACTTGCCAAGCTAATGGGGCAATAGTTTCCAGTGTCAGTAGTGGCAGCACCTTTGTGCAAGGGGATGACAATAGCAGTTCTCCACTGTGCTGGAATGAAGCCTGTACTTAGGCTGTGGTTGAATAGGGTGCTCAATGGCGAAGCTAGTTCTTGCTGGAGATGGTGCATAATACAGTTTGGGATACTATCCAGTCCCATGGAAGCTGTGTTATTTGCCTTGGATAGGGCCTTTAACACTTGCTCTATGGAGATGTGAGGTGAGGGACAAGTATCGGGGGTGTGAATGCACCTTTAGGGGGATGGGGGGGTGAAGTTAGTGCAATCTGCTAGCAGTAAAAATATTGTAAACACAATCACCCAATGAGTAAACCAGTCATAAAAGAATAAAGTCCTAAGTAAAACAAAACACAATATGGCAGCAGAAAGCAAGGTACTCATAAAATATCCAACAAAAAATATTCGATTAGTTCAGGCACTTTAATAAAATATTTGCAAGTCGGTAAGCACTTTCACCAAATAAACATTGGCTTCATCAGACTGTAATGATAGTAAAACACACAGACATACATCATATATAGTCATATGATTAATTAAAACAGTTTAAATTCACCAATAGCATATAACAAAGCAGTGCCCATTTACATATATCAATTGCTTACATTCAGATGACATCATATATTAAACAGCAATGTTCCTTTCAGTATATAAAACATTTTTAAAACATAAAATAAGGTAGAGCAGGACATAAAATTTAAGTTGAACTATACCAACTGGCAAACACATCCTATCTGGGTAGCCCCCTCTTATCAAGTATCGGTCTAATAGAGACCGTACTATTCAAACATGATCCTTTATCAGCTCTCAACTTAAGGATCCATCTAAGTTCTGCCTCACTAGTCCTATTCTCAATATTCTCCAGGCTAGCACTCACTTGTAAGGTTCGTCTAACCTTAAACCTAAAATGATGAATTCAATCACTAACTGCCACATATCTAGCAAGGGCATTCGTATTTTTTCCCATTTGTATGCTATAAGAATGTTCCCTCATACGTTCTTTAAGGCTATTTATCAAATGTATAAATAATTTGATAAAAGAAATGTGCTATATGGTGAATGATTATATGCTGAGTTTTTACATTACTATGGAACTAGCTCAATATCTCACGGCTGAATCCCCTGTTATACCCATGTTCCAAGAACAGCCTAAGGTACATAAGGATCCCAGAACTCCCCCTTTCAGGCCCATAGTAGCTGGGAAAGGGTGGGTCGCTGAGCCTTTTTCTATTTTTGTTGAAAGGCATGTCAGGTCTGTTTTGGATAAATTTAATACTGTATTGAGGGATACCAAACACTTTTTACAGGACCTATATGGATTTATGGAAAATAGTGAGCATGGAATCCAGGTTACTGCTGTAGATACATTTCTTGTAAGTAGAAGAATTATGCGCTAGGAGTAGAGGGCTGTCAGTGATCATGAGGCAGTTGCTACACTGTCTCAGTATGCCTATGTCAACCAAGCTGGAAGGAGAAACTGATGGGAATTTCCAGACATAGTGTACTGAAGTCTTGGCAAATGTATTGAGAGAGGGTTTTGATAAGGGTTTGTCCACAAGAGTGTAGATCAGAAAAAAATACTCAAATGTAAAATAACTGGCTTGAAAAACAAGTAATAATAAAAAAATTAAATTCTTAGAATAACACATAGATTTAATCAGACTACTATCAAACAGTAATAAATGCAGCAGAATAAGAGCACTTGAGCACTTAGGAGCACAAAGCAAAGCAAAATAAGGATTGTACTACTTTGACGGATCTACCATCCCCCATCACAACTAACTTCCCTAGCTGTCAAAGTGCTAAGGGTAATTTGAGCTGTTACCTGCTGTGATTGACAGCCTACAGCAGGATACTTGATTCATGTACTGTTTCCTTGTTCTAGCCTTTACTTTCTGTATTAGTACTGGAAGGACCAGGGAGTTATGACATCACAGCATGGGTGGCTGTTTAGGATGGTCATGGTGATATCAGTTTAGGGAGGGAATTGGCCAGAAAACTACCTGTATTTATTGGTCTTAATGACATCAATGGATTGGAGACTGCAGCAAGCTTTTCCAGGGTGGGATAAAAGTTTTTTGAAACCACCACAGTATAGTAAGGTACTGTTCAATTGAAGAGAAACAGTTGACTTAAAATATTTTAAATGCTGTGTTGTTGTTTATTCATAGCAGGGACAGAAAATAGAGAGAAAAAGAGCAGAGAAGTTGAGCATTCAATAATAGAATCCCATTGTTGTCCTTTCTTAAAATATATTTATTTATAATTTTTTTTTTTTTTACACAGAACACACAGACTGGCCTCATCACTGATACATTGTGTGCAGTCTAAAGTAGTGTACTGCACCACCATATATATTGCATATTTTCCTGCTAGGAAAGGAGAAAGAAGTGACAGACAGAGAAATTATGATTTTATAATGGCTCTGGTGTTTCAGAAAAAGACTTGGAATCCAGTACCTGGTTCCCCTGGATACTGCAAAAACAATGCTACTCATGCTTGTACACTGTTTCAGTGCATTCTGGTACTCCCAATACAGCATACATCACCAGACTGACAGTAAAGTGCCATTTAATTCACGGAACCTTCTGCAGAATATGAATCGAACTGTAACCAGATCAAATCTGCAGAGCAATTCAGAGGGCATCAAAAGGTCTGAGAAAATTTTACAACTCCCTTTTCAGAAAGGGAAATATTTTTAATCACAAATGTTACATTGCATATAAACACAGAATCTAATATTTCCTGTATTTCTAGTTCTTCACAGGTCACTGCAAGCCATTTTTCTAACAATATTTCTGATATGGAAACTTCAAAAGTCCCAAGAAGCCATAAGGTTTTAGAGTTTTTTTTCCAGCCTTTTCATCTAGTGAGTTTTGAACAAAAAACATAAGCAGGGAAAGAATATTAGTCTTATTTTTCTCTCTCTCACATAAGGAATAATTAGTGTTGTTGTTGTTTATCTTTTCCCGGTTAGGGGTTGCCACAGCAGAACTCTGGTCTGCTAATGATTGGCAGTAGATTTTTTATGGTGCCGAGTTGCCATCCCGATGCCCAACCTTCAGCAAAGGCATGCCCATTCACGCATGTCTTTCGGAGGCCACTTGACCATGGGGAGGGCATGCAGACTCCACACAGAAGGCACTCCAGCCGTGAATCAAACAGGAGAACCTCTTGCTGTGAGGCAACAACGCTACCGCTGTACCACTGCGGCTTCCTACATAAGGAATAATTAGTGTCCAGTACTTAATGTTCAAAGCTGACAAAAGCAGTACTTTTAAATTAGTTTAAACAATGACTTCTGTGTATAGATAAATCACTTGGAAATAGTAAAGTGCAAAAGAAAGAAGAGCAAAATATAGCATGTAATGAGCCTTCTATGGCATTGCCACATGCAAAGCAATGAAAGCAGAAATCCTGGTATAAATTAAGAATGTAGGAACTACACCTTTCAATCTCACCTATTAACACCTTGCATCTGGGGTGGCTGCCCCCTTTGCCCCACCCTTGCTATTCCTCTGCTGCTTGAGTTTCATGTACTCAGTGCCAATTGCTTGAACTACTCTGTACTCATGCTCAGCATTGAATTTTAAAACAAGTGTTTGTTGCAGTGGGGCATGCACCCTTCAATGTAGAGACTGTGCCACCACAAAAACTAAGAATTATGTCTCTGAGGATGCACAAACATGGAGATAAGTATATTTAAGGAAGCAGTCTGCATCTCTGAGTGTCTCACACTGCAATACACAAATGTGCATTCAACTGAAAGCAGATGAGCTCTGAACAGCTGAATACCAAGCAGGTAAAAGGTAATGTTGTTATATACTTTTCTGCATTTTTATACCATGCCTATGTTAGCATCTGTTATTTATACTTTCAGCTATTTATTGTAATGTCCCTAGCATTTTATCCTTTGGTGCCATCATTTCTTTAGTTGTTCTGTTGCAGTTTTGTTTGTAAATGGTCATAGTTTTATTCAACACTTTTATCCTTGATGGCCTAGAGTCCAGACATCAAATTTTAATTGCACAGCCCATTATTCTGATAACTGACCTTTCCCCAATTTCCCCTGCAGATATAATCTAAGATGGAATATTGTTCTCTGCCAAGCGCTTACCAAGGAGAAGTGGAATGGCCACTTGAGGATTCTTTGGTCATGCTCAGTTTTTTTCTGCCATGTCAGTCAAGAAAATGCTATGCTATCTCAAAAGAATTAACATAATTATCCAAACGTGAGTACATTACACACACACACACACACACACACACACACACACACACACACACACACACACACACACACACACACACACACACACACACACACACACACACACACACACACACACACACACACACACACATACACACACACACACACACACACACACACACACACACACACACACACACACACACACACACACACACACTCACATACTGAGACCCCCATACTGGAGCACTTTGTGTCTTCAAACAAGTTTGGTCATTGCAAACAAGGTGAATGCTGTTCACCAAAATTACATTTGCCAGCAGTGAAGTTTGCTTTATTGCCCACTATTGTGTAACCTTGAAGTTGGTAGACTTAAGTCTAGGGGCTGTGGGGGGTGCAGGGAGGCTTGCCCCTCTGCAAAAAAAAAAATTGCTGAGCTTTTCATCAAAGGTGGTTTTATTTTTTTTCCATTCACCGAAATTACCTTCAATGACTCAACATGTATTCGACACATACACAGTCATACACAGTGATACACACAAGCACACACACACTCTCTCTCCCTCTCACATACTCACACACACACACACACACACACACACACACACACACACACACACACACACACACACACACACACAGAATGGACACACAATTATGTACTTAGCAGCTATGTGAGCAGTGGAAACTGACTAGATGGATCCACTGTGGTTATTTTGGCTGTGTTCTACACAGTATCCTCAAATCATATAGTCCCATTGACTAGAAATGATGTATGTGGGAAAGAGATGCATACACGCGCACACTTTTTGCACTGATCTCCTGAATTTTGCATTGTACAGACATCTATAAATTGCAGTGCTATGCACGATAGAATGGAGAACATGCATTTGGTATAATCAGGGGCAACACTATCATAAGCCATGCATACAGACTACTACCCTGTTTACATGCTTGCTGGACACCCTCTCTGCCCTACGACACATACCTATACTACTGACAAGCAAGGATTTTATGACTCCCATCCCCCTATGTGTAGTAGACTCAGTCCATCAGTAACACAATAATAAAAAGTATCCCAAATGGAGAAAAACTGATACCAATTTCATTTATAATGATTCTTAAGTGATGATACTAAGATTGACATGGGTGACTGGGAACAGACAGTGCCAATGGTTAACTGCAACTGGAAATCTGCTAATGACAATGCTGACTGATACATGGGATCTTGGATAGTACTACTGGCTGATGCGTAATGCCACAAGAAATCTTGGAAGCATTGCCGCTATGATTAATCTTTCATAATGCATGTATTAATTTTTAAAAGAGTACAGTTATATTTCACATTTTCCATTTCGCTGGTCACAACTAGTTTATATATCCCATGAGATTTTATTACTTTGTGAACATGCATCAAGACTAAATCGCTCATTGAAAGTTGATATTATTTTGCCTTTTACTAAGTTTCCTTCTGAAATTAAACAGATACTGAAAGGTAGATGGAATGCAATAGTCTGTAAATACAATCCCCGGGATTCATGAAGCTTGGCGCAAGGATGGCATTAGAGATGGCGCACCAGCACCATATGCATATTAATGAAGGTGCGCTGCCGCAACGTCCACATGCACAGAAAACGTGCGTGAGTGCAGGGGGAGTGTTTAAGCACTGCGCGGAGGTATGAACATGTTTGCTACAGTCACGCAACCTAAAATGCTGACTAGTACAGCCTGCTTCTAATAGTAATCACTCCTGTCAGTGTCTTTGGATACTGAAATGTATGTAAAGCATACAACAGAATTCCGCGAACACCAAAATAAAAAGTAAACACAAAAGCACGTAGCTGAATTTTGAGCCCCCGTCTCTCGAACAATAACATTTAAAACCCCGTGTCCATAGTTCATTGTAGTGTTGATTGTTATACCAAGTGGAAGCGAAATGCAGCATGTTTGTGCACCGCTGCCCTTTGCTAAGCCTAGCCCAATGTGGTCAGAGCATTTGCTCAATATCTGCCCATTTGTGGTCCAAGTCATCCTTGTCTGGACGGCCCAAAGATGAATAATGGGTATTACCCGAGTCTAATACCATGTCATGAAAGATAAGTATTTGTTTGTACCTATGCGCATGAAGTACAGCATGTGGAAGACCAAATATGCTAGGGTTGTCCTCACAATCATATTGGTACCAGAGATATGTAGAGAACGCAATGTGTACTGCTGTCTGTGCCATGGGCCAGCAACCAGAAAAGGGATGGATGGTGTGTTTGTGGAATTTGGGGGGGGGGGGTAATGGGTAAAGTAATAATTCACCAAGGTTAGACTGGATCGGATGTACAATAGGTGAACTAGAGGTGTACGAGGGAGCAGTGGGTGAATGAGAAAGGAAACCAAAGAACATACATTCACATCCCCAATACACCCTGACAGGCCATACTGCAGAACACAGTCCCACAAACATATGAACATTAAAATGTGCGATACACATGTACAGAAACCTTACCGGCTCACACCCACATAATGGTCTGGCCTGAATTGAGCCATCCAACCCCAACACACCTGGATACATAATTGAATACCCATCATCCCCTCTACAGCACACCACCCCCCCCCACTTGCTGAACGTCCACCAAAACAAAGCAGTCTCATGCTAGGCAGTCTTAGGCTTTCAATCTAGGTATCCCATGCATGCATAACCCCCCTCATTTTCATACAACCAGAAGAACGGGGTTCATCGTCCACAATGTTTGGACATCCCTCATGGGATAAGTGTCTGTTCTCAAGATTAGACTTTGTGGCATAACATGATGTCCACCCCCATTGACATTCGGGCACAAGTCAGATTAGCAGTACTTGTCCACAACCCTACTCAGCCTCCACCCAGTCCTGCAGAACCTACGAACCGAGATTCAACACCTGACCGTGATGCACGTCTCCCCACGTGCATTATCGGGAATATATACCTTTCACATGTTCCCAAGAAGCTACCCCATAGCCATCTTCCAAATAGTACATGTTGTATACCCTGTCCAGGTTCCTCGTCATAATGATGCACACAACCCCTGTATACAAATGGTACA
Organism: Protopterus annectens; assembly: GCF_019279795.1. Lineage (NCBI taxonomy): Eukaryota > Metazoa > Chordata > Ceratodontiformes > Protopteridae > Protopterus > Protopterus annectens. The sequence goes on from NC_056739.1 coordinate 266,867,490, forward strand.
GGTCCCTCCCAGATGCGGTTGTTCACATACATGGCCATGTATAACTCCAGATATGTAGTCATATATTTATAAATGTACATACTTATATTCGCATAGCTACAGTTGTCAAGTATGTGTCCTATTCATAAATATGTATACTTGCAAATGTATACATATGCCTCTCAGAAACATATGAACATTAACATGTACTATACATATGTACACCAATCGACTGTCATATTTGTTGCCATTAGTGTGGAATGTCTGTAGTAAAGTCATATATCCTAAGTACCATCCATACAGAATGTATCACAGATGGTTTAGTGGTAAAACCAGTGACTATGGTGTTTCTGTTCCCAGGTCCAAGCCATGCAAGGGCTGCTAATTTTATATGATGCCCAGAATAATGGCAGTCAGATATAGTGCGCAGACATAAGCGGGTATGCGTGACGGTAAGTGGCGGTCATTGAACAGTATGGGAAATGTAAATAAGCATGTTATCCATGAGGAATGAACATGGTCACAATAAAGCAGTCATAACAAATGTTAAGGGGAACAGCAGCGGAACCCCCCATATTATTTAGTGCTGTCATATCAAGCTGGCTAGAGGTGAGTAAACCTCCTGCGTCGCCAAACACAGGTAGGATGCTAACAGTGGAACTAAGTTTGTCCATGTGCTAAGTCTGACTTTCAAACAGAGGACAGTCCCAGTCACCATTCAGACAAGCCGAAAACCAGAAGACTAATTGAACACCTTGACCATTATATGAATGTATGTCCCAGGACTATAAGCTTGGGATTTCTGAATATACTTAGAGTGAGCCAACATAGGGGACATGTCTAGAGCAGTAGGGAGTGGCACATGTGTAGTGGTGTGGTTTATTTCCGACCAGAGAATAGATGACTGCTGTGTTAGTGATGTTTTGCTGTGGTTTTCTGGTAACTATGAACCATGGGTATACATGCAAATGAAGAAGCACAGCAATAGTGTAGTGGTTAGATCATCCGCCTATCGAGCAGACGTTGCCGGTTCAACTGCAGCACACACCATTTATGACGTGTAATCCGTATACGAGCATATCCTGCTATTTTATGCTGTATAATGATATAATAACATTGAAATGTGAACTGGGGTGACGTATCACAGTAAGAATGCAGAAGGTGGTTGCGTGATGGGAAATGGCAGTTAAATGGAAAACCGCTTCTGAAAAGTGTTGTACTTACCCTTTGCCCAACGGCCCTTGTTCTGCCCAGCAACACAATAAACTGCATCGGCCAGACTCGACGCCAGGACCCTACACATCACAATCAATGTGATTTACCACTAAGCCATGGTAGTTATACCTAACTCTAATGTTATCACAAACATAGCAGACAACACAGTCACTGAACAGTATTATCAAAGTAATTAATCATGTACATGTATATGCATGCATACGTACAGATATATATATATATATATATATATATATATATATATATATATATATATATACAGAACGAACATGGGCACAAGAAAGCATTCATAATGAATGTGAAGGAAAACAGCAGCAGAACACCCGTATTATCTAGTGCTTGACATATCAAGCTGGCCAGAGGTGAGCAAACCCCCTGCATCTCTAACCACAGGTAGGATGCTAACAGTGGAACTAACTTTGTCCATGTGCTAAGTCTGACTTTCAAATGTGTACAGGGCAGTCTCAGTTCCCAGTCAGACAAGCCTAAAACCAAATAAACACCCTGACCATCATATGAACATATGTGCCAGGACTACAGGCTTGGGAAGTCTGAATATACTTGGAGTGAGTCAACAAGCGGGATGGGTCCAGAGCAGTAGGGAATGGCGCATGTGTAGTGGTGTGGTTTTCCTAACTGGAGAATGGATGCCTGCTGTGTTAGTGAAGTGTTGAGGTGTGTGTTCGGATAACTATGAACCATGGGTATACATATAAATGAAGCAGCATACCAATCGTGTAGTGGTTAGAGCATCCGCCTAACGAACAGGCATTCACAGTCCAGGT
>NC_056739.1:266874489-266892764 GCF_019279795.1 Protopterus annectens
ACACCACAGCCAAAGAAAATGCATTTGGTCAGTGGTGGATAAAGATTACGTTTGGGCTGTTTTCAAATCATTGGTCCCTTGCACACAAAACAAGAAATACATGTGTTCTTTTATTTGATGAACCTTCCTGATTTTATTAAATTATATTCCTTGTATATCACTTGCAGAAATGACTGACAGTCTTGTGCAGTGCCCATTGCATACCAGCTCTAGGAATGCTAGCTGGACATTGACAGGGAGTTAAGATTTAATAAAAAATCACCTCCCAATTGCTGATGATGACATCACTTTCACCACTTCGCTTTCACTAAGAAAGGATCAAATGTGCTGTAAGGACTTTATCCAAAAGTAACAAATGGATCAATATTGCGGCTGCTGGAGGTTTGGTAGTTAGGTATGGGGCCCAATTGGTTCAATGACCAAAAGATTTCTAGCTTCTTTATCAAACCTATAAATATACCTTCAGATCAGAAATCTAAGGACATTGTTTTATTTGCTGTAGAGTTTATAATTAGTAGCAAAGCTTCCCTATAGAGTGTGATGCATTGTTCAGTGTCTAGCTTTATAAAACAGTACAATTAATATCAGAAAAATGAAGTAAAAACTAAATCAAGATAAGAAAAATATATTACCTACTTATAAATCTTGCATAACTTTTTGAATACTCTGAAGGATTACTGCACCGATTTCTACTTGTCAATTGCCTCATGTTTTCGTTTTATTGTTGACATTTATTTAACTGCTAATGATGCAGTCTAACTCCAGTGCAAACCATGTGCTTCTTTCCCTGCATTATATATTTTTTATAAAACTGATACATTTTTGTAGCAGGTTAGATATCCATAACATGGTTTTGATAATGTATGTTAGCCGATGTCATGTGAAGTTAATTTAAGTTGTTTGTGACTTGTTTCTGGTTTAAAAAAGAATTAAAAATGTATTTCACAAATTCACCATGAAAATGTTGAGAACAAAGTTGAGAACATAAAAATTGTACAGTTAGCATCAGCAGATAAATAAAATGTTATCAAAACTTAGTAATGATACAAAGTGGTTCATTCAAACACAAAGCAATTAAATAAAGTGTCTGTTTTTCAACAGTAATGTTCATTTTACTCCATGAACCTGAGGCCTTAATGTTGCTTAAATGTTACGTCAACTTTGATTATTTTATTCTATGAACCTGACACCTAACATTGCCAAAATGTTACATTTTTATTTTGTGTGACTGAATCTCTCTGTCATTTTGCTAAAACTGGATCATAACTATTCTCTAAAATACTTTTAGATGTTGTTTGTCCAACTTCATAAATATTATGCGCAGTGTTACTACACAAAGCAGCAGATAAAAATAAACGTGTTTAAAAGTATTTTAAAAGGAATTTGTTTAAACTGCATGCTGTTAATCACAGTTTCCTTTTACTCCAAATCTCCAGTGAATCACAACACAGTAACATGTATACACAAACACATGCCCTCACCTCTAACTCTTCTATATAAAATCCACATCTCGAGCGTCTGCCGCATAATAAATCCAAGTGAGGCTGCGAGCGTCATCTTATAAATAGAATCCACCCTCTGCCACATAATAAATCCGAGTGAGCGTTGTCTTGTAACTAGAATCCACCATATCTGAACGAGTGTTGTAAATGGAATCCACCACCACATAATAAATCCGAGCGAGCATCTTGTTAAAATCTCGAGTGTCTTAAACAGGCATTTCCAGCTCTAGCGACTTGCCGCTTGGAAAGCATTTGAACCAGAGCTGAAACACGTGCGCGAGCGCTCAATTCTGACAGGCTGGTGGAGCTGACGTCATCACGCAAGCGATGACGTCAGCTGACAAAGCGTGAAAATTAAAAAAATTTAAAAAAATAAAGCGCAGAAAGGAAAATAAATCAGAAATGAAGGGGTGCCACTCGGGAATCGTGGCACCCCAATATTTGGACACCAAAACTCGGTAAAACCCGAGTAATTCGGGACATTTGGGAGGTATGGGTGGTGGGAGGTCCAAAAACAGACATGTAACACATAGCATTACCCCCCACCTCCCCAGCTAGGCCGGATGAGACATAAAGACAAACAGTAAACGTAAACACACCACTGCTCCCCAGACCACCGGCAGGATACTACCAGTGGGAGAGACCTGCAAGGTCTAATCTTGAAACATAGACATTGATGTCCCTTGTGGGACACCAAAAATTAATGATCGGAGCCAGTCCCAGTAATGACTTATCAAACCAGGCTGTAGATGTACACGGATCAGTAGGTTGTGTAAGACTGATAACCCATGGGTCAACAAAACGTAAGACGTGTCCCGACATGGGGAGAGTAGGCAGTGTGTAGTGGTGTGTTTATACCCCACCTGCACCCACTGTAAGGATGAGTGCTGTTGAGGAGTGGCAGGTGGGAGAACTATGGGTATGCGATTATGGGCCTAGGCGTGCAGATGTTGGCTGGCAGAGCTGTATTAGGACTGCCCTGGGGATGTAAGTAATATTCCGATATGGGCTTAGCTGATGCCCATACCTCCCAACCCCTAAGAGCACATCCACTGGATAGGCTGTAAACCATTGGGGGAACACATAAGGACCATACCATTGAACTGTCCTCAATTACCAGGGACGTCCCTGATTTTGACTCAGATTCTAACTCTGTCCCACCTAAACCCTCCTAGAACTTGTGATATTAGGAGGAAAGGTGGTGGATTACACATAAAGAATAACCACAACAATTAAGTGTCATAAACAGTATGTACCTCAGACAATGTGTATGAATACATATGCTCTGAGTCTGTCAATGTGTCAGGTTAATAGCAACAATAATTTAAATTGTGTCCCTGATGTTGTTATGCAGTGTCCCTGATTCAGTCTTCATTTTACCCCAGTCGTATGAGTGGTCTGATTGGGACAGAAAGCACATATTCCGCAGACTACCTTTGAAAGATGAATAATAGGTATGCAGTAGCATGACTCGGCTGATGGATGTGGATCCCAAACCCCAATTACTTGTCTGTATTGAAGAGTCTCAGTTCCCATGTATCAGCCAGATGGGTGCAGATTGTAAGAGGAACACACAAATAATATGAATAAAACACTGGACAGGCCGCTGATTCCGTACAGTCGACTGGCATGCCGTCGCCTAATGGGCAGCCATTCCCGATACTGTAGGCATGTAATCCAATGTAATAGGCATCACAAGGTAATATTGTGGTCCTTGCTCCCACCCAGGGGTGTGAGTGTCAGATGCAAGCACCAATGTCAGTGCATTTGTAAGTGTCGGAGTGAGCGGGTGTAAGCCTGTTTGGCCACCAGTATGCGAGTATTACACTGGTAAAGCAATGTAGAGGCTAACTGAGTGTAAGAAGCTGTAACCAGAGGTTAGCATTGCTTAACACCATGTAAACCCATGCACACCCACTCACAACTGCTTTAATGTGCCTTAACCCCTCTGTATCCAATGGACTTGTTCTGCCCTGCAACAAAATAAACGGCCTCTGCAAGGCTCAGAACCAGGACCCTGCACACACAGCTAATGTGATTTACCAATACACCATGGCAGATATACAGACATCGGGCATTACCACAAACATATCATACATCACAGTCATTCAACAGTATAGGAATGTATCCCATCATGTAGATGTATGTGTGAGTGTTTATGTCCAGCATATAGGTACAGACATTTATAGAGCTATATCAGGAACATACCATGTGGCAACAAAGCATTACAAACAAATGAAAAGGGAAACACCAGCGATGCCTGTATTATGTAGTGGTGTTGTCCTATGTAATATCAAGACTCCCTCAGACAGACATGTGTCATTCATACACGCAAACAGTTGTACATTGGCCGTATACATCACTCTGTGCATGTAATGTACATTAACACAACAGTATCTGTCCAATCGTTATGTGAGAACAGTACTCTTGCTAGGTGCTGTGTGCAACATCATCATCATGATAAAGGTAAATGGGGTAACCATAGAGGGACCGGTAGTGTTGTGTGTACAATGGGGTCGTCCGCATCACGTGTACCTGGACCATTTAGGAGTGATGTGCATACCAGGATCATGCGCCTGAGGGACAGGGGTGAGGGTAACAGGAGTATGTTGTGATGCATATTACAAGGGTTACATGTGTCCAGTGGGCACGTGTGTGAAATGGATAGCTATGTATGGGGCAAATGTTGTCCTAGGAACCGATTGGCCTTATGTTTCTGTAGGGTGAGAGTGGGATGTGGGGGAAGGAGAGTAGGTATGCCCGTGCAGGATAGGTAAGGTAGGATCACAGACAAGACAGCATACAGGGTCGGTATATGACACATGTGGGGGGATACACCTCAAACAGGGATGGGTGTTTGGCATTTACAAGCCCATGAGAACAGTGGGATGGAGGTCCCCAGCCATGGGCAGCCGTCACTGCACCAAAACAGCTACAAAGGAGGCAGTGCTGGGGGCTGACCAGGAGGGGCAGCCTCACCCTGTAAATGTGACACTCCGCCTGTGAGCTTGCGTATCTTGCTTCAGAACCCCTTATTGAGCCCCCAATGCACCACGTCTGGGACCGCATGACAGCAGACATGTTCCTGTCTGGCCCTGCTCCCAGGGGGGACATGCCGCATCCTCAGTGGTGGTATCACCAGAAGGTGGTGCAGAGCCAACAGAGGGTGAGGTCCAAGGCTGGGCCCCAGATGTGCTGATGCCCGGTGCCATGGTCAGCTGAAGTGGGACATGAGGTTCTGCTGGGACCTACAAACCCATACAGTCTATGGTGTTGCAGTTTAAACACAGATATGGCTTAGTAATAGACAACAGCATTCAGGATTACTTACAACAGTATGCATAGATATGACCATCAGCCCAACACAACAGATGGTATACATTTGCAGAGGGAGCACAACACATGCATATATACTGCATGACATCTGTACGATGTGTAGTAGATGTGTGACTGCAGCTATGAACAGTGGCCCATTATTGGCTTGTCACTGGGAACCCAGATAGTGTCTGTCATACCACTGTTTCATGTGACATATGTCCAGTCAGGGATGCGATGGCAGTAACACATCCCTATCACCATGTACTGGATGCAATCCTCACACTATGCCCCTGCTGTGCACAGATGTGTGTTTAGTTTGTAACACAGGAAACAAATGGTGCCACACACTGACCAGTCCACAGATGGCCCTACAGATGGGGGTCCCTCATGAACAGAGCACTGTCATGTCTGTTTTAAACCATGCAGAATAGCCATTACCACACACATGTTAAACAGGCAGTAGTCTCAATGCAGCAAAGCTACACATACATGCTGTCTGGCACATCACCCCCGTGTCTTTAGGCTATTTCCCTCTGTGTATGATGTTTGAGGAACATCCAGATATCATCTGTGATGCCGTTTCAAAACACCAGGTACTACTCACAGCGACTGTCATAACCAAAAACCAACATGATGTTCCTAGATAATGTACTATGTTTATCATGTGAATGGCTATGGGAACATCATCACAGCTGTTCCACATGCAATCAGCTGGAGGAGGACTGCAATAGGTGCAGAGGCCATCACCTGATCATGCCCATCACTTACACATGCTGCTGCTGAGCAGGTGTACACCTCCACATCCACCAGAGAGTGTGTGGGAAAGACAGACAAAGTACATCAGAGAAGGGCTTGGAGACTAAAACCTAAGCATCGTCTGTCACATACCTACCAGTACAGGGGTCAAACCCCTGACTGACTAGTCATTACTATTACATGTGCATGCAGTCACTACATGTGCCACAAAGCTGACATGTTGCTGTGCTATAAGAACATATATGTGTGTTGGTGAGAGACATCGGCAACAGAGATATAGTAGACATACAGTAGGCATAGCACACATGGCTGTCCATGTGAACAGATGCCATTGTCACCACAATCACACTCTCTAATGGTCTCACATTGACACTCTTTGCCAGGGCCACAAATACACTCCCTAACTACTTAGTTTGCCACACTGCAGTAATGCACAGTACTACATGCACCACAGGGGATATCTGGAGGTTCTATGGGCTAGAGCATGTGAACGTGTTTGACATCTGTTGGTATGCCAATGAGGGTTATACTGGGAGTGACTGTGGTTGGGAGCATTATAACCCACATGCAGACACAAGGTGCCAGTACTAACATGCATGTATGCATTGCTTCGTGGGTGTGTAGTGGTTGGCTGTGCAAGATGGCTGTACAAGACTGGGTGAGGGGTAATCCCTGGCATCACACCACCCGACAATGGTGTGCAGTGTTGTACAGGGGTGTAGTGTTTGCAATGTCCCACACAGATGGGTACTGCATGAACTGCCCTGACATCCTGGTTACCAATGTGTATGGCCACAGCTTTGCAATGCATGCCATGTCTGTGTTTGATAGTCCTTGACATGTTCATTGCCTGGGATGTGCATGTCCCACAATACTGTACAGTGACATGTACAGGTGTACCTGGTTTGGCAGGCACATGTTGTGTACACATACTGTTATCCTCTGGTATGCCAATGCTGGCCTGGTGTGGCGAAACCTGCTTATAGTCAGCAGGTTGACCCTGCACCTGCATTGATAGCATGATACAGGTATTCCCTGGTGTCAGTGGCATCAGTCCATACAGGGCACATGTGTACGGCATTGTATGGCCTCTGTGGATCACATTTGATGGCACCACATATGTTGCAGGCATCCAGTGGGGAACATAGTGAAGGCACATTGTCCGCAATTATGTGCCTATTGTACTGCTGTACAGGGTGCCATGTCCTCTGCAGCCCACTGCAATCACACCATGCCTACTATCTGTCATCAATGTGCATGGTACTAGCAACATAGCGGGATATCCTAGGCAAGTGTGTTTGTGTATGACACATGGGTTCAGGACATATACCGGGTACTAGTAGGACTGCATACTTTGTTCACCAGGCCTTTTGCCAGATGTAGGGGTATGGCTTGCCAGCACAGTCCCATGGCTGACTGACATCTGTACTCCTCATGAGGTGGGCATTGTGTCATAAGACGGACACCATATAGGAAAACTACAAAATCCACTCCCCAACATGTCCAGTGGTTATACACTCACAGCCACCTCCACACAGGCTCTGACACCCAATCACACACACACCTGCCATGTCCTGGATTCGAACCCCTACCTACCATATCACACTGCATATGCATTTACAGCACGTGCTATGGCGAATACTGAGTTACAACACTCCTAGAGGAGTATTCCTAGGTGGGTGACATCAGCAGGATTGACAAAGGTGGGCATGTGATTTGTACAGAGCGTGCATACTCAACAAAGCATTGTACTTGTCTCACGCAGACAGAGACACACACACACACACACACACACACACACACAAACACACACAGTTGGCAAGTCTGGGATTAGAACACCGACCTAACTACTTAAGTACACTACAGCATTACACAGTTACAGAACGCGCTACCGAGATTACTGGGTCACAGCACTCTCAGAGGTGTATTTCTAGGTGGGTGACATCATCAGCCTTGCCAAAGCTGGGTACAGGAATTGTACAGAGTGTGAGTAGTCTAAAAGCATTGTTCTGTCCTCAGGCAGATGGAGACACACACACACACACACACACACACACACACACACGCCAGTGGTGGGATCAGAATACCTGCCTATCTACAGATCACTATTATGGTACTACATAGTTACAAGTCACGCCACAGAGACTACACATTACAAGACTGTCATTATGACCTTCTAGGAATGCGGACATCAACAGGGATGCTGGCAGTTAAGATGTACATACCTGTGAACCTGCGTCTTTAAAGTAGGAATCCATCCTGAACTGGAGTATGCCCATCTGTGGAATGGATGACTACTATCACTATACAGGGTTACAATGGCCAAGCCCATACACCTAGAGGCACATAACCGACACAAAGTGTCAGTGGGCATGCTCACACACTTAGTAGCACAGGGCTGTTTGGAATGCACTATGTCTCCAACTACACAAGATTATACTGGGCATGCTCATACACTTAGTAGCACAGGGCTGTTGGGGATGCACTCTGATTCTAAACACGGAAGGCCACAGTGGCCATGCTATTACAATTATACAGAACATATTGTAATGGATAGTGTTAGTGTTTGTCATTGTTAGCAGGAACGCTGCACTACATATATCTGACACTGGTCATCTACACAATGTCTGCTGCTGTCCGTCACCTTAGATGTACCATTCTATACCAAGTACAATACTACCACTTGCAGTGATGTCATGCTAGGAGTGGCAACTGCTTGACCAAAACAATGAGCCAATGTCCTACTGTAATTACGAGGTTGTCCAGTGTTTGTCATTCTCGGATGACATGACTGAAAGAAGACAGACCTTTGTCGCAGATCACATGCATCCATGATTCAAGGGAGTGTGGATAATACCTAGGTCGCATTCACCAATATAGGCCATTCCAAGGCAAATGTCCTAAACACATGATAACACCCTGACACATAGAGGACAACTGCATTGTATGCTTATGATAACCAATGCTAGATGTGTAGCATTTGTAATCACAGCTGCTCACTGTAGATCCAACAATGGGGAATACTGACATCTGTGCAGTGAGGAACACCTGGCTGAAGGCTCTGTAGTGCACAATAGCAATACCACCATATACCTCAGAACCAAACATTTGGGCCCTAACACAGGTACGGACCGCTCCAGGTGGTGGTGTCCCCACATACATAAAGGCCACTCACATGTACTGACCAGTACTCCCACAAAAGGCATCACAGATGAGTCAGGTGCAGGTCACAGTGTCAAAAGCTGCATTCTAGGATGTAACCTCAGACACCACCATGCCCTCGGACCACCAACAGACATCCATACATGTGGTATGACATATAATAGTACAACACCATGTGACCTTTGACCGGTGGACTGTACCTAGCTCTACATCAACTGTGCAGAGTACCCATGTACTGACACTGTTGCATCATGTGTTATGCAATGCAATGATACCACTGTTTGCAACCATGTCAGCTGTACCCATACCAGGGTCCCTCGGTTATTTACAGCATTAACAGATGACTGTTGCTGTACACCAGTAAACACCCTCATGTTTGGATATGACATACATGTACCTGGTTTGGATATGTACACGCCACACACATACAACATATATGTAAATAGCATAGCTGTTGTTGTCCTTTGTGCAGACAGGTGGCTACAGCCATTACACACATGCAAATGGAAGGTAGGTCCATGGCTACTGAATGCTAACAGTACATAAGGCGTGATATCAATGCTGACAGAGGTAACATTCCCTCTCTACTGGTCACCCATGACACCTATCTTATCATACAACATCCCATGTGTCATGTATGTCATTACACATGTCCACTAAATGCAATGCATACAAACATGCCCAAATGACAGGAATGTAGGACCTACACACATGTACATGTAGTGGTGTGCATTCAGATACCATGCGTGTGCAGTTGCTGATGTTTGCAGGTGACATGTGTCTTAGTGCATCATGCAGTTGCAATGCAGGCTCTACATTGCCAACTGCATATGGTGATATGCTGAAAGTACGGTAAGCTGTACTTCAGGTATGGACAGATGTGTGGACATAACTAAGTGGTGGGGCATCTTTGCAGATGGATGTTTGCTGAGGACAGCTCACAGGTGTGTCACAACCACTCCTACAATAACCTGTGTAACTGCTAAGCTTTGGCTTTGTTAATTGAAGGGGAACACACACAACTTAGACAGTGGTCAGGGTGACACCGAAGGTAAATCACTTGACACCTGTAACAGTTAATACCTCCCGTGTGCATATATTGTGCATATATCAGCACAGTTGCCAAAAGAAGTGTCAGTACACTTTGTAGCAGGTGTAATACTGCTGTAAGTCTGTCATACATATCATGAGATAGGCAGGTGTTTGATTCACAGTACTGGCATATGTGGTTGTGTGTGTGTGTCCGTGTGTGTCCATATATGTCATGTATGGTGGGGAATACATTTCAATTGTTACTCACTCTCCTGTATACTGTTGTAGACATCTATACAGACTGCAATGTGGAAAGCAGGACATAGGCAGGGGTGTGTATCTCACACATGTCAGGTGTCTGTATGTGCGTGACATAGGTGTATTCAATAGTGAATGCCACAGTGTGTGTGTGTGTGTGTGTGTGTGTGTGTGTGTGTTACTGTGTCGGTGAATCCGTGAGTGTGTTGGTGTGTTACTGTGTTTCTGAATACATGTGTGTGAATACCTGAGTGTGTGGGTGCATTTGTGTGTTCGCATCCTGTCATGGGAACGTGTATTACTGCTTCCCAATGAGGCAACACACTTTCCAGTGGCCTCCACCTCCCCACTCCATGTAACTGTACCTGTGATGTCACCCAATATGGATGTCACTTCTCTAGCCACAGTAGCTTAATACACAACTATCATGCTCTTGGATCAGTAGATCAGTAGACGTGTTTGGAACATGGGACTTTCTAACTGTGATGTGGAAGCTACAAAGTGCATGCTGGTATTTCCAAACATACCTGTGAGTAGTCCACATTTACATATGGGACACTAACTGCAAACACTGACATCCACCGGCACATGCAATTAGACCTGAAGGTGGAAGGCAGAACATCAAGACCAACATGCAGTTACTGTTGTTACACATGACACATACTGTTAACAGTACAAAATGCATTCTAAACCTGTAGTACATGGTATGTCTGCTGCCTGTCAACAGTACACAACAACTGTAATCTACAATTACCTTCCTAGTCTGTTCACCTTGTGCATCAGACCATATCAGCATGTCCCTAGGGCCTTTAATCTCATTGGGCGTGTGTGGATGTTATGCATGTGTGCGTTGCAGTGCCCTACATATGTTTCCAGTGTGTGTGTGTGTGTGTGTGTGTGTGTGTGTGTGTGTGTGTGTGTATGTATGCACACAGTTCTGGCATGTGTCTGGTCTACACAGGGGTATTATTGACAGCTGCAGACTGCACAGGTGAGATATTACAGTTCACAGTGTCCAGCCACGGCCACATGACCTGTGCCTGCCAGGGGTTGCACGGGCACTACCAGGCAGAGGTGCAGATTGGGTACTGTCTGATGACACATATCCACTGGAACCATGTCCCTGTTGGGACCATCCAAGGAAATGTACATGTGGCCTGCTGTGTCCTGGTGTGGACAGCACAGCACCAGCTGCGCTGCTGCTGCTAACGCCACTATGGGAGCGGGCATGTGAGGTAGCATGTTCACGTAGACCTGCAACAGGTGATGTAGCTGGCCTACGTCCACGTGTCCGACACCTCACTCCTACCAGATGTTCCAGCACAGACATCTCATGCTCACAGATTGACATGCCATGGTCAAGGACTATAAGCATGTCACTCAATCGTCTATCCAAAACTTCAGCAAGATGATGGTGAGCATTTGCCATTGCCTGGATGTTGTTGTTTAAAGAACAGACATCAGCCATCTGAAGCCTCTGACCTTCTCTGTTGTGCCATTCAGCACATGCCTGTGCCTCCATTACAGCCTGAAACATGCATCTGGTGACACCAGCTGCTGTGCTCTGTCTTGCAAGGGCATGATGGCCAGAGGTCCTCCTATGAGCAGCACTGGTCACATGCCTGTGTGGGGCATCACCAGTCAGTTGGCTGACACCATGGTGTGCAGGCACACCTTCCATAGCCTCCACACTTTCCTGCTCCAAGCTACCACATGCCAACTGTCCTTCCTGTATGGCCACTGGTGATGGGGTATGTGTTGGCATGAGAACTGTGTGCAGGGATGAGGGGGATATAGGTGGAATGGCAACCAATGGCACAGATTTAGCCCCTGACAACCCTGCTTGTGCCTCAATCATATGTTCATCATCACTGCTAGAGTCTGTGGGGATACTAACATCAGATGGACCGCAGGAGAGGAACACACCTACATCAACACCTGTGAGGGGCAGACAAGAACTGTACATTACAATCTACACAATAGACACACACACGCACAGACACATGCTATGGCACCCAACATGCATGTGATATGACAGAAGGCATGCAACATGCATGTGATACGGCAGACGGCATGCAGCTCAGACAATAATAGTGGTAGTTATCATACATCCCTGGGTTGTACACAACAGCATGCATGTGTCATAGCAGAAGATATGCACATTGCACAATTATAGTAGTAATTAGCACACATCCCTGTCTTACACCATGTAGACCAACACAGGTTAACAGTACACCTGCCTGATGTGTGGCATATGACCTTGACAATCACATGTAGTATGACGTGTGATCAGCTGACATGTGGAATGATATGCATACATGTTTAACACAGTGGTGTCCTGTCAAATGTACAGTGGAGTAATGGTATCCCACTGCAGGGATGTGATATACTAACATGGACCTTCCACTGACACAGTGTTGTCTGTCCGCCCTACAGATATACTGCACATTTAGCTGATGTGCATGGCCATTTCAGGGAATCACGTGGCTTCTCTATTGCTATACAGTGTGAGTTATAGACACAGTTCATAGCCATGACTGTGTTCCGATACAATACATTTATACTGTGGAATGTGACCCACATCACTGAGGTGTATACACATTAACCATAATGTGGAATGTGTGACACAGGTCACTGAAGGGTATACAGATGACACCCTTGCACATCTGCAACCATATTGCTGCTGCCTGGCAACTATGGCCAGCCATGGCAAACTCATCGGTACACCATGTCCCACATGACATCTGTGTACCACACACACACACACACACACACACACACTCACACACATGAGGAGCAAGGATGACAGTGATGTCTGACACCAGCAATGGGAATGTACTGTATCTGTGGCCTGATGTGGTTGTCTGTGTATGTATGTGGATACTGTACAGGTGACTGCTGTCATGTCGTGACACACTCAAGATGTTCAACACATCTTATTTGGTGGATTGATGTCACACCTATACAAGATGTGCACAGGCCTGTAGGATGTCTAGTGTTCCACATCTGCAATATAACCATTACACAAAGGCCATAGTTGGATCATGTGGAGCCAGTGTACAACAGGGTGTACACACATGCACATCACTTCTACTGTGTGTGTTGCTTCATGTCTCTGGCCATCCTCCATGGCCATGTATGAACATGTGTTGGCCAAATGGTTGTGACGGGCTTCTATTTCACATGTCTGTGTTGTCCCATATGACATACACCCATAGATGTCATATGCTCCACTGATGACAGGGTTATGAAGACAAAGGGTGGTATGTTTGGTATGTGGGATATGTTTTTCAGGATAGTTAGGCAGTGGTGCAGCCAGCCCACTAAATGTCATGGACATGTCAGATAGCACATAACATTGTGTGACATTCATTGCAGGGGTATAATCCACACCGGTGAATCCTGTGGGCTGGCCATACTCCAGCTCACTGTGTAGTACTGTTTGTATTCCCCACATGTGTAGTTCTGATCTGTACTACTTGTCCCTACAGTGAACAACACCTCCACTATTGTATGCACAGCTGTCCACACATCTGGCAATGACACTTTGTGGGGTTTCATGTCGGTGTTTCACATAGTTTGCAATTATTGCACATGGGTAGCCATTGTGATGCATTGCAGGTCTGACCTGTATATTGTGACAGGACCATACATTATGTGTACATGTGGTAAATGGCCACATGGCAGATAGATCTATGCATTAACATGCCTGATAAATAACAATCTCACCTCAAACAGGCTGCTGTTGCAGCGGAACACCAGAGGTACCTAAATAGGAGTGACACAGCAGTATGATCATTATCCACACCTGTATGATATCTACAGGGTGCAATGTGCATGTTAACACATATGCTACTACAATAGACTATACTATGGAGTATGCACATGTGTGCATACACAGAGTAGCATACTATAGTATGCGGCATGTGTGTATACATGCCTTGCATATGATGTTGCATTACATATTGTACAGTGACACATATAACTATGTGAAATATAGTTGTTATATGTGCAGTAGTGACTTACCAGGCAACTCCAGGCTCGGTGGTTTAGAGACACCCACCTCTACGATATCAGCTAAGACTTGTGGATGTTGTTCTGCAGGTGTCCCCAGGTTGGCCAGTAGCTCCTCAGTATGTGTGAGTGGGGGCTGGGTTGGTGGCCCACCACCTGTTTCACCTTGTTCCCTGGTGATTGCATTTGCATGCTGCTTCGCCTCTCTAATTAGGTTTGTACAGTGTCTGCGCACCTGCTGGTATGTGCGGTTGTGGCCACCCACATCATTAACCCTCCTGCAAAGTTCCTGCCACAGAGCATCCTGCTGCTGTGCATCCTGTGGCACATGGCTGAACAGTACATGATGATTATCAAGTAGGTATGGGATGAGGACCTCATCCTCCAAGCGGGTATAAGGTGGCAGCCTTGCATGCGGCTTTCCTGGAAGACGTAATGATGGAGCCAGGTCACAGTAACTCACAGAGACATACAGAGCTACAGCTGCACATACATGTGTATCACATTTATTACAATTAAATATTTGACTTTGCAAATCTACATGACACTGACACCACTGATATGTTTGTGTTACACACATTTGACACTCAATGGTGATTGGATATTATCACCATATATGTTTGTGTCACCTGATGGCATTGCTCATACTCCATGTGGATGCTGTCTTGATGTGGGCATGTCTGTTTGCCTGTACTGGTTCTTACCTATCAGCACATGCCTGGATGTGTCCACATTAATGCAGTCAACCTTGATGCTTTGTATATGTCACATATAAAGACTTACACTGCCTTAACGGACATGACCTGTGACCCTGCAGACTTGCTCAAGG
Source organism: Protopterus annectens (assembly GCF_019279795.1). Classification (NCBI taxonomy): domain Eukaryota; kingdom Metazoa; phylum Chordata; order Ceratodontiformes; family Protopteridae; genus Protopterus; species Protopterus annectens. The sequence goes on from NC_056739.1 coordinate 266,889,361, forward strand.
AAGAATTTACATGTATGTGTTTTGCCATATACATCTACACGGCACTGTACAGCAGTTCAACATCCTGCCATGTATCACCTGTGTTGCATATGTGATATACATGGGACGCTGGCTAGCCTGACGGTATTTGCAGGGTTGGATATCAACTATAGCATGTATGGTCAAAATCAACTAGTAAGCTATATGTCCTGGGCCATGAATGAGCCTAGGATGAAAGGTTACCTAGCTGTAGCTGACAGGCGGGTTTCTAGGGCCAGGTCAAGTAGTGTCACATAACTGATCCACAGGGTTAATGATATATTTACCATGCAGTCATCACACCATGTCTGAAAGAGGGGCAATGTGCAGCTTTGCTGGACAGGGATGCATAGTATGGCAGGAGTATGTAAAGTGCATGGGACAAAGATCTGTCCCATGTGGTGATCCTTGTACTAGGAAGGTGGATGTCCATGAAGTATGTGTTTGAGATCAGGATGTGTAAGTGTAGCATGTCCAACATCACTGGGTTGGACATGGCTTTATTCAGGGTAGGCATCATGCTACATAGTGGAGATGGGTCTTGGTAAGGCTGGTGTAGGCCATCTGAACTTGGCCAATACCCCTTAAAGGAAATATGTGATCTGTTATGGGTCACTTGAGTGTTGAATATGGCTGAACAATGATCTCTATATTCATGGATGGCCCCCTGTCATGATAGGGTTGCCACTTATGACTACCTGACAGGTGTGGTGACATAACTATCACAGGAAAGACAACTGTCCAGCTGCATCCCTTGCACACAGTGTCCATTATGTTGACCGCTGCCTAGGTAGTAGTTCATGGGTACAGGGTTATTAACATAGGGGTGACAATGCAATATGTAGCTGTCAGATTGTAGCCATATGTCACACACCTCACCCACAAAGCCCCTTCTGTATGTTGACCACAACACTCATTGAGACAGCTATTGATCCTAGGTCATAGTCATTCGCATACTTCAATAGGCAGATGCCTTCTGTGTTAGTCTGTGTGGTATAGACTACAATGAGGGGGAGTGCAATTAATTAACCCTGTCTTACTGTAGCTGGCACTGGTGTGATATGTATGTATTATTCAGACACCTTCGGTAGTGTTGGTTCTGCCAGCAGTCCAGTTGCAAAACACTCCTGTGACATAGGAATGTACATCTAGTATACTGAGTGTAGCTGGAACACAGTATGGGTGATGATGTCCTATGACCTGGCAATGCTATGATATGCTGTGTAAAATCAACCTTACTGTCATCTACATCTGTACTGCTGACATCAAATAAGTTGATCAAGGTTCATGGCCTTTCAGACCAGGGTAGTAGTGCAGTAATTCCCATCATCAGTGGTGTCTCCCTCTTTGTGGGTTGTGATAATTGTTGGTGTGCACCATTCAGTGTGTACACAGCCTGACGTGAAGCTATGATTTTACATGATGTTTATGTGGAGAGCAAATTGTTTTGACATATGTGTATGATACAACCTGGGATGTGGACAGGTCCCATGCAGCCTGAGTGCAGCTTGTACCTGCATAGTTGTGGTTACAGGGGCTCTGTAGTGTACATGGATATATGAATGTGTACCTGTTGGGAGAGACAGTGTGTTTATGTTATCCAAGACCCTATTTGGATGAACAGGTGCTATTTCTGTAGGTGCAGTGCTTCTCATGCCATAATGCTGTGAAGCACAGCAGGTCTTGTTGTTGCCATTATGTTTCATGACACAGCTATGGAATCCTCTGTGGTTGGCCTCATAATATGTGGATGATTAGTTTCATAGTAGCTTTGTTTGGCATTATATGGTGTATCTGTATCTTACAGAGGCTGACTATGGGTCATCTTCCACTCGTGTGTTGACTCTTGCAACAGTTACTACCTTCTGTGGTACAGTTTAAGGCAGGGTACCATCGGTTTGCCTTCATGTTTGTGTTTGTTTGAATCCTGTTCCTGTTTCAATGGCATAATCACTGCACATATGTGAGTGCTTAAAGTGCATTTGTGTAGGACTCAGCATTTGCACATGCATTGTACATCTGCATGGGTGCCATGACAGTCATCACTTCGCTCTTAAGGAGCATAAAATTGGCTTTGAAGACTGACCATGTGTGGCATACTGCTAGCTCTGTTTGTGTGACTATGGTGATCCAGGTCATTGCTGTTGCTGACATCCAACATGCATTGAGCACAGGTGTTGGTACATGATGAGTCTTCCCAGTTCATAATGGGATAGCTGAGTGGCCATGATTGTGGTTTCCTGTCTCAAAACTGGTATTCCCCATTACAGCACAATGGCAGTTGGGAATTCTGAGGCATGATGGATGATCTGTCACAAGGTACATTTTGGATTAAACTTTGGCACAAAGGTAGTTGCTCAGCATAATGCATCTTACATTGTGCAAGTGCAACTAGCGTGGGAGTGTACATATCCCTCAGGAAGCTGGACACACCTGTGGGCCATGTGTTCCAATAAAGGGTGATGGCCATGAGGTGAGGTATGTGTTATAGCATGTTCATGCAGGGGTGCTCTCCAGAACATTGAACCATAACTATCACTGCACAGATATGTTCCCCATGTTTTAGATTGCCATAAGTGAGTCCATACTGAGTACCTGATTTGTATCATTGAATATCAAGACCCACAGTTTATTTCTTGGCTGTCCCTGTTGCACCAGTGGATTTTCACTTGAACTTGGTATGATGAGGGCACTATAGGGGAAGCACAGGCCATTGCCAGTATCCAGATTCTCAGGGGTGACAGGTGCAGGCCCTGTCTGGCAAAGCATCATGGTCTATCAACCATGTTATCCCAGGCAGAGAGATGCTGGATACTCTTTGAATTACACCAGTACATTACACGATTGTGGAATACAATCCTTGTCCCTGTACTGCTGCATCATTCTGGCCAATGGCAGAATGCTACCTAGGACTTGGGACATACCTGCATGGGTTACAAGACCTGACAGTTCCTACATGTGTTTTCATGCAGTCAAGGCTACTGCATCACAGGTCCTGCACATCAACATAGAATATGCCAGAGACATGTGTATAGTTCAAAAGGTGGTCTGAGTGTATGGGTATGTGGCTAATCATGGCAGACAGATAGTTAACAGTATGTTTGCCCTCATATAGCTTGGTGTGTAACATAGTGCTAGAGTTTGCATTCACAAATGCGTACTGTTGGCCATGTTTCTGGCCACATGTTCTGAGGAGTGACACAGTTATGCAAACTATGTCATACAATCTTTGTATCCTGTTGTCTGTCTATTCCAACTTGGGAGGCCTTTCTGCTTGGCAAGAAACTTAGAGGCCTCTGTGGATGTGTGTGAATTCTGGTGGCATGTGTGTGTGTGTCCTTACTGTGTTGGTTGTGGTGATGGGATGCTGCTAATCATGCGCAGTC
>NC_056739.1:266893264-266978264 GCF_019279795.1 Protopterus annectens
TTTGGGAAAGTGCATCCTCACTATCTCCCCTTCTTGTAATGGATTGAGTGGTTTGCTGGACATCATAATAGGACTTCTGGGATAAATGCCTTTTCATGAGTTGAGCTCTCACTGCTTTGTTGTTCTTAGCACAGGGAACCAACAGATTGCTACTGACTGGTAGTGTGGTTCTAGTTCATCTCGACAAAAGCCTTTGGCAGGTGAACCAAGATTTTTATCACGAGGAATAGTTCTGAGATTCAGGAGATTCAGAAAAACATAACTATTATCTCATTTTGACTTCTGTAATAACTGTTTTGCACTTTGAACTGCACATTCTGCCAAACCATTTGACTGCGGGTACTCAGAGCTATTTGTAACATGAATAAAATCCCACTTTTCAGCAAATCTGACTGGCTTGTAAACTGTGTACCATTGTCAGAAATAACTTTGTGAAGACTACCATGGACTGCAAATGATGCTTCAACTTAGTAATGACAGTACTGGATGCTATATTAGGAAGTAGGTCAATCTTGAACCAATTTGAATAAGAGTCTATTAACACCAAGTAATGTTGACCATTCCATTCTAAAACGTCTGTAGCTACTCTTGACCAGTGTAGTTCAGGAATCTGATTTAGCTGAAGTGGTTCTTCTGGTTGATGTGGCTTAGTACTATTACATACAGAACAAGATGAAAGTATTCTCTCAATACCCTTTGACACAGAAGGCCAAAATAGTAGTCTTCTCACCCTTCTTTTGGTAGAATCAGTTCCAGGGTACCCATAATATAAGATGCTAATATACTCTTGTTGTAAGGCTTTTGGAACAATCACTTTTGGACCATTCATGATAATACCATTCTCAAACAAAATCTCATCTCTGTAAGGAAAATATGGTTGCAGGTCATAATATAAACAAGATTGCTTTGATGGCCCATCCTTAACTGATAAAGTGGTTAAGCTTCTGAAGAAATGGATCTGAGGATGCATGACTTCTAAGCTCATCAAGATGTGTGGAAGAAATATTTCTCACTTCCATGACTTCAAAATCAAGTTTCTTATTTTCATGCTGTTCAGTGTGGTATTTCTTGGTGATCTGGGTAAAGTATCAGCATGATAAAGATGTTTTCCTTTTGTATAGACAAGATTTAAATTATACTTTTGCAATTTCAACATCATGCATTGCAATCTATCTGGAGCTGTATCCATAGGCTTTCTCAAAATAGTGATTAGAGGTTAGTGATCTGTTTTGATTTGAATAAATATAATCATGGAACTTCAAACATGCAAGCACAATTGCCATGAGGTCTTTCTCTATCTGTGCATACTGCATCTTGGTTTGGGTTAGAGTTCTGGATGGATATGCTACTGGTCTACCCTCCTGAAGAATAACTGCACCAAGACCAAATTCTAAAGCATCACAAGAAAGAGTTACTGGTTTGTGAACATCATAGTATCTGAGAGTTGGTGGACTAGCAATTCTCTGTTTCAGGACATCGAATGCTCTTTGGTGTTGTTCTAACCAGGGGCAGGATACATCCTTACATGTCATCTCTATGAGCAGTGCTGAAAGTTGGCTTAAGTTTGTAATGAACTCGCCTAGATAGTTAACCATGCCAAGGAAAGGTTGTAGGGTTTGAGTATTGTCTGGAGCTGGCATCTCAAGAAATGCTGTTTGCTTGGAAGGATCTGGTCATAAGCCTGAACTGGTAAACAAATGACTAACATAAGTAACTTCTCGTACACTGAATTTGCACTTTTGAGGATTCAGCTTAAGATTCACTTCACTTGCTCTTTCCAGAACTTTCTTGAGGTTTCTGTCATGGTTGGCTTCACCATTACCTCCTACTAGAATATCATCTACTATAATTGCACATTCATATCCAGAAAAAAATTAATTCCATCTCACGCTGGAAGGCTTCACTGGCAGAATTTATCCCAAATAGCATTCTCAGAAATCTGTACCTGCCAAAAGGAGTTCTCCAAGTGGTTAGCAATGAAGATTTTCGGTCAAGCAAAATTTGCCAAAATGAACTCTTTGCATCCAAAACAGAAAAAAGTAGTGGCATTTGGCATAACAGCAATGATTTCTTCAACTGTACACATTGGATGATGAGTTTTTTTTTTTAGCGCATTGTTCAAATCTCTTGGATCAATACATATTCTGATGCCCTTTCAGCTTTTTTTATGAGCTACTACCATGGAAGATCCCCATTCAGTTGGGGTAGAAAAACCAACTGGACAAATCACACCTTGCTGCACCATTTTATCCAGCTCAGCTTTGACTCTGTTCTGCATAGCTACTGGAACTTTCCGAGCTGGTCTGAAAACTGGGATGACTTCAGTCTCTAACTTCATGGAGTACACAACTGTGACTTTGCCTAGTTTGTCTTCAAAAAGATCAGCATAGGTAGAAAAAACAGACTGGGTGAAATTAGAAAAGTTGTCTTTCAAGCTTACATGATGTACTTCCTTATTAAAAGAAAGTAGTCCCATTTTCAAACTGTCTCTGAGGCCTAATACTGACCGTACATACTTTTTGACTACATAAAATTGCAAGTCATAGCTGTTCCCAGCAGAGTAACATGAAAGCATTACTGAACCTTTGGTATGAATTTCTTCACCACCATATGCAACAAACTTTGCGCACTTTGCTAAATCAAGCTTCTCACCAGCACATACTCTAGCAAATGGTTCTGCTGACATAATATTACACTTTCAACCTGTGTCAACTTTGAGCTCTATGGGTCTTCCATTTATCTGAACAGTACAAAATACTTCATTCTTTCCTATAAATCTACTGCATTAACTGTTTCATTAAGCACAGATACACCATCAACATAAAAAGTAGGGTCGCAGCTTTCTAACTGATCAACTTGACTCTTTGAATGTTCTCTGTTAATAAAAGAATGTCCCTTATTTGATTTACAAAACCTTTTGAAATGACTCCTTATTGCATTTGTGGCATTGCTGACAAAAAGCTAAGCACTTTTCTCTTTTGTGTTCATCATTTGCACCAAAATTATGATAGTTGACTATAAGGCTAGATGAAGGAACATTGTTTGAGTTTGCTGACTCACCCTTGTGTTTCATTGAGACTGTGCATACTCTGGAATTTGCTAGAATGCTACAGGATTTTACCAGGGAGTGTTACAGGACTCACAGTTGCTGCCATGTGCTTGGGCCTGTTTCTTTTAACCACATGCTGCATACTATCAACATTAGCATTAGAAGATACTGGAAGCATGCATTTCTCATTTGTAAGGATATTTGTGTGCTGTTCTGTGAGCTCATATATCTGACAAATCTCAATGGCATTATTCAAAGTTAAATCACTGTCACAAAGCAAAATCTTTCTCATGGCATCATCTTTAATACCACACACAAGTCTATAGTTTATCAACTCATCCCTTAAATCACCAAATCTGCATGGTTTAGCTTTATTTCTCAAGTAAGTTATATATGTTGCAAATGTTTCACCAGGCTTTTGATCCCTTGTGTAAAATATGTGTCTTTCCATTGTAATATTTGTTTGGGGGGTTACACATTTCTTTAAATTTACATTTTAACCACTCAGGGTCTTCCCTTGTTTCAACTGGTACCACTATATGACGTTTTTCCCTGTCTCCTGCAAACACAGCAGGTGCATACACAAATGAACACTCTCTTTTTATGGCTTCTGAACCAGCCAAATTAAGCAGAATACATGCCTCTGTATGTCATCTTTATCAGAAAATGTGGCTTGTATGAAAACATCATCTCTTGTTCAAACACTCTCCAATTCTCTGCAATATTATTATCAAATATAAGTGAAACTGGTTTATGAAATCCTTCTGCCATGTCAACAAAGTATGCTTAAACACAATGCAACTATGCCCTTGTAATTATATATGAACAAGCAGATACACCAGGTAATTGTAATAACATTCAAATCCACAAGAAACTCTTCAAAACACTGTACTTTGTGAAATAAGCTTTGAAATGGCTGTATTTTGCAAAATAACTGCACTGTAATACTGCACAAACTTACAAACACTGTATACTTCAGATAGCTTGAATAGCTTTAATTAGTGCAAAAACATAGCACATAGTGAAAAAAATGTGGTTGTTTTCCTTATTTTATACATTTTATGCAATTTGGACATTATTTAAAACATTTTTGTAGCTATTTTGAATATTTTTATCAATATGTTGCAGTTTCGGACATTTCATTTATCTAGAAATTCATTTTGAGCATCCTGAGTGTTTCATTTTATATTCTTCAAGTAAGAAATCATTTAAGCAGGTTTTAGTATCTGGAATTTGTTTCTGACCTATTTCTTTGAGTTGTACATGCAGTAGGGATGATCCATTCCTCTACATTAACTGAGTGCCTCTTGATCTTGATTCTGGATCCCATTCTGACACAATGTCACTCATCCTATGTTATGATTCAAAACGAAAAGGCAGGTAGTTCATTTATATGTTTTATTATATAGAAACACATCAGGATGGATAGCAGCAACATAAAATATAAACAAACTGATTAACTGACAAACTATTACATACATGAATGCTTACATCTCAACAGCTCTCTAGAAAATGGCATTCTGGCTCACATGTGCTCAGTATTTATACACATGTCCAAACCCATGGAAAGCTTCTTAAAGGTATACATACATACTGATCGACATGCCTGTTATTACAAACAATTCCAACTGCTACCATAAATTAAATTAACCTTTCATTGTGCCTCCTTTGATGAGGCAATAACAGTTTAAGCAACTGTTGATTTTTCAAAAGTACACTTGAAAAGTTCCATCCTGCTCCATATTAGTTTTCCTACTGAACCTGTGATTCAAGAAAGCTCAGAAAGCTTCATTTAAGTGTAGGAATGTGCTCCCTAGATAACAGACAGTTAGAACAGAGGACTGAGGCTGTGAACTGTTAGCAAGCTACTTCCTGTAGTCCAGTGTTTGATTCCCTAAGCCTCTCTTTGCCTACTTTGTGACTCTCAGCAAATCACTTAAACAGACAGACAGACAGTGCTCTGAGGCAGCTGGGGGACTGGGTTTAGCTACTCAGCATTCTTCATGACTGCATACCTATAAGTACCTGTTAACCTATGACTGGATAGCAGTGAAATGGAAGTGGCAATAGGTTTCTCGGCAATAAGTTGGTAGTCCTAAAGTGGCCAGATGGAAAATGGATGAGAATAAGGGGTATTTATACACCTTCCTAGTTAACAGTTAGTAAATCCCTGCACCAGAAAGAAGTTGAATCTAACTCTCTAGCTTGGTAACCTAAGGACCACAGAGGGCAGTTATCACATACATTAAATACACAGCAGTTCCCCAGCCAACTAGTAATAATATGTATATAGCCATCTTTTCTGGTAACCTCTGTATATTATATATACACTTATCTGTCATGGTAACCAAAGAACCACATAAATCTGATATTCCCTATTTTCTTTAAACACATTTCAGTTTCACAGCATGCAGCACACTTATTGTGAGTAATGAAAAAAACTATTTCTGACAACTGCAGTGCTACAAAAACAACTGTGCATTTATTGATGACCTGCTACCTTCCTGCTGAACACACAAATGTTTCCAGACGCTGTGACAGGCTTACTACTACGTTATGTTTGCCTAACACCTATGGCTGGGGTGGATGCACATGGAGAATGGAAATATTAAAGCATGAAGTAACATATCAAGACAATTTGGATTATGGCTTTACATTTGCTGATAAGCAAGGCATTCAGCAGCCAAAATATTTAATATCCATTGATGTATTTGCAAATGAGGTTGTGGTGGCAAGAATGATGCAATGTGACCTAGAAACAAATCACTAGAATCACATCAGAAAGGGTCAAACATATTTTAGGCCTCTACTAGACAATCAACAGAAACAAGTGTAGCAACTTACAAAAGCTGTGATAGTAACAGATAAGGCTCAGTTGCCTAGCCTTTGGGTCACAGAGATTTTTGCCAAAAAAATGAAACTACATACTGTCACAGAGTCTTCACCTATCCTGCAACCAGGCATTACCAAAGATGATACTTGGAGAAGAAGTCGAAAAGGTTATAGCAAAAATCTAATTACACTATTTCTAGACAAATAGAGATGATGTCTGCCGACATCAATAAGACCTGTAAATTATTTTCTCTACAGACTGAAGAATCTACAGACGTAAGCAGAAAATCAGAGTTAATTGCTTTTTTACAGTTTTCAAATAGTACAGAAATGTTGGAGCAATTTTAGTTTTGCGAGGAACTGATTGAAACTAAAGAAGAGGACATCTTCAAATGTGTCTCAATGCTTTTCTATCAAAATGAATTGTTGTAGAACTGGAGTTGCTTTACGCATGAACAGTGCTATGTCAATGACAGGCAATGTGCATGGTTTCCTAAGTCTTGCAAAACATGAATATTACAACACACTGTTTTATACATGGAGAAGCACTTGTAATCAAAACAATGGGAATCAACCCACAATTGGTTCTAGAAGATGGTTAACTTCATCTAAGTTTGCCCAGTCAATAGTCGACTATTTGAGATACTGTGCAAGGATAAGGGATCTATGCAATGCACACCGTTAATGCGTACAGAAGTAAGGTGGTTATCAAAAGGCAAAGTTCTATCATGGGTGTGTGAGTTGTGTGATGAGCTAAGCCAGTTCTTTCTTACTGAACAAGCAAACAGTGACCTTGTAATATTACTAAGTAAACCAACCTGGTGCAATAAACCTGCATATCTTATTGACATTTTGATGTGGTAAATGCACTGATTTCCAGTATGCAGGGCAATAATGCCAGTGTTCTTACCATTACTGATAAGCTTAAGGCTTTTCATAATAAACTTTTGATGGGGAGAAATGAAACAGAAACAACAAATTTCTTTTCTATGCTTTTTTGTGCAGTTCACACTGATCTTGGTGCAATTGTGCTGCCTGGCATTGTTAATGAGCATGTCAGCTAGCAACCTGGCAGTGTAAACCTTAGTTCTAGATGATTAGAAATCAAAGCTGCAATATTATTTCCTCAATTTGAGTACCAGTGACAAAGATTGTTTCAGAAACCCATTTCAATTGGATTTGACAGGCTTACAGATAATGGAAAAACACAACTAATTGGCATTGCCACTAACAGAACACTAAAGCTTAAGTTTGCAGGTTTGAGTTTATTGGAGTTTTGGATTATAATGAAGAGATATGTAGTAAAAGGTATGAAAAGCAGTGGTGTATTATTTCCCTTCTGCACAACTTACCCATGTGAAAAGGCATTCTTGATATTGACTGTAATAAAGACAAACCACAGAGGGTGTTTATTGTTAGCTGAAAATGACTTATGACTGTGTCTGTCAACTGCCATTCAGTTATGTATTGACAATCTTTTCCATTCTTTACAAAGTTAACTGTCATGTAAGACATGGTTTTTGCCTTCTGCTTTGTAGTTTATTTTTTCATACTTGTATATATTTTTTCAGTGTTAGTAACAAGTGTGATCAGTACTGACACTGTTTTGCTATTAATGTACAGTTATAGACAGGATAGAATGCAATTAAGTGTGAAAATACACTTTAATAAATGCAGTGTGCTGGCTACTAAATGGATCTCACCAAGGGTGCCTTGGTTAGAAAAAGGATGAGAAGCACTAGTTTAAAGTCATCGTGACAGACAGAGATCCATTTTCATCCATAAATTCCCTGTACCCAGCAATTATAGGTTCATAGGTTCATAGGATGATACTAGGCTATTGACCTGGAGACCCTTATAAGCCTAGCCAAGAATTTCGTCCATGTTCCCACAAAGTCAGCACCTGTTTCCCCTGTCCAGCAAAAACACAGATGGGATCACAGGGGTGTATTTTCTATTTCTCATCCCATTGTCCAGGTTCATCTTAAAGAAAGCTAGTGAGGTACTCTGCTTTATATGGATAAGGAATCTATTCCACAGATAGGGGAGTCTTTGGGACACAAATCTATCCCAGCAACAAATTCTATTAATGTCACAGACCAGGTTGAGGTCTTGCATGTGGGTTGCCCAAATGGAGTTTGACTTACGGATATGCAGCAACTCTGTCAAGGCTGGGTCGGAGATGGATTTGTATGCCAGATACAGGTCACCTCTGAGCAAGTTGCATGAGGCTGAGTAGAGGGACAGGGCTTTTAGCCTATCTGTATAGGAAAGGTGTTTGGGACTCTTGATTTTCCTGGTGAGGAACCTCTGTGGTCTCTCCAGCTGCTACATGTGCTTGGCAAGGTACATACCAAATAGGGCATTGTACTTGATAATGGATCTGATAAGGGAGGAGTACAGGGATGTTATGACCTCCTTGTTCCTGGATGAAATACCTTTACTTATGAGGTGGGCTATGTGGAAAGCCTTCCATACAATGGAGGCAACGTGGTGGACAAAAGTCAGGTTGCTATCAACCTGGGTGCCCAAGTCCCTCACAACCGATTGTGTGTTTAGTATGTTGTTATTAATGTGATAATTAGTTTGGGAAAGGCCCTTTTGGAGGATGTTCACATCACTAGAGGAATTTAAGACAGTGCCCAGCTTGCAGTCATCTGCAAACTTAGTCTGCCACAGACCACTAGTTTTGACTTGCACCTCAGAAAAGTATATCCCAAACAGTACAGGCCCCAAGACCGATCCTAGGTATACACCTCTCATTATGGGTCTACTACTAGAGGTGGCTTCCCCTATATTGACTGAGTGGGTTCTATCAGTGAGCTAGTTAGCTACCCATCTGGTAACATATGGTTTGATGCCTAGTTGGGAGAGTTTATCTGTTATGCCCGAGTGAGAAATAGTGTCAAAGACTTTGGCTAGGTCAAGGTAGGCAGTGTGCACCATCTTCCCATTGTCCATGGCTTTGGTGACTGTTTTGAAGAAGTTGACCAAGTTTAACAGGCATAATCTCCCTTTGACAAAACCAAACTGTGTGGGGTCAAGCATTTGGAGGTTGCCAATGTCCTTGTTTATAAGGTCCATGATAATGTGTTCCATGGCCCTGCAGATCAGGCTAGTTAGGCTGATGGGCCTATAATTGCCTGTGTCAGTGAAGGGATGGCAGTGGCTGTCCTCCATTCAGCTGGAATGAAGCTGGTGCTCAGGATTTGGTTTAAAAGGGTACCCAATGGAGCTGAGAGCTCATGCCTGAGTTCATGTAGGACTCAGCCAGGGATGTTGTCATGTCCCATGGAGACTGTATTTTTTTTCCTTTGAGAGGGCATTAAAGACCTGTTCCCTGGTGATGAGGGGAGGAAGGCAGAAGCTGGGGATATCCTGGTTTACTGATGGGGGGACAGGGGTGTGACGTTTGAACCTGTCTGCCAGCAAGTTGGCCATATCTACAGCTTTTGTGTATGTGGTGTTCTTGACCACCAGTTCAGAACAGATTTGGGTGTTATCTTTGAGATTTTAGACATATGTGAAGAAAGCCTTGTGATTGTCCTTAGTGGATGTGGCCAATCTGGTCTCAAAGTTAGCCTTATTGGCTTTCACCAGTGACCTTGTTTGCTTGTTCAGACAAGAAGAGATTGCTTCCAACTTGGCACTTGCTCCTTCTTGGTCCTAGACAGCAATGTTTTCCTTTTATTATAGAGTTTGTTTATTTCTGTTGTCCACCAGACAGGTTTACTCTTCCCTGAAAAAGATGATTTGGTCCTGTCAGGTATTGCAGAGTCCAAACAGCTATGTAGGTGCTCATAGTTTTTTGGTGTAGGCTTGGACATTAGTGCTAGTTCCAACTAAAGGGACAGTGGCTGTGAAGCTGCTTCTTACCTGCTCTTAGGAGATTGTAGTCAGCTTTGGAAAAGTTTTTTTGTTTGATCCTGACAAGGGGGCAGGGGTTCAGGAGAGATGGCGACTTTGAAAGTGATCACTGTAGGGGTGCTACAGTAACTACTTATATTGGTTGGTACCAGGTCTGGGATATTATCACCTCTCGTGAGGGTGTCAACCAGCTGATCCAATGTATTGGCACTGACAAAGTCAAGGACTCTCTGGGCATTCGTGTTTGGGATAGAACAGGTCTTCCACTCTATGGTTGGGTAGTTAAAGTCACCCAGGATCAGGGTAGAGGGTGATTCAAGTAAGTCCAAACAGGTCTGGGATATTTTCACCTCTCGTGGGGGTGTCAACCAGCTGATCCAATGCATTGGCACTGACAAAGTCAAGGACTCTCTGGGCATTCGTGTTTGGGATAGAACAGATCTTCCACTCTATGGTTAGGTAGTTAATGTCACCCAGGATCAGGGTAGAGGGTGATTCAAGTAAGTCCAAATAGGTTGAGTGGATGTCCTGACTCATGTTTGGGGGTCTTTAGAGAGCTATAATTTGAACAGGTGTTTTGTCAACAGTTAACTGCACTTGGTGTGTCTTCTGTGCATCATTTTGTTTGACCAGCCTGGAGGTGTGTATGTCTTTGATAAATATTGAAACTCCACATCTTTTGTCTTTGTAGCCCTCCATTTGGGGTCTGAAAATATGGTAGGATGTGTAACCTGGTAAGGCTGGGGTGCTCTCTGCAGCTTTGAGCCAGGTTTCAGTGACTGCACAAATGTCAGCATCCTCCGGGGTAAGGAATGCTTGCAATGAGTGCAGTGGCATGAAAAGACTCCTAGCATTTAGCAGCATGACCTTTAAATTTCATTTAGAAGAATTTTTCATGTTGGTATTTTTGTGCTCCTGACTTTGCCTAAAAAAGGCACTATGTGGGGAGCCAAGAGCCTTTGCCAGAAGCCTGAAGCCCAGGAGAGACAGATGAAGGCCATCTCTGGCAAAGCATCGTGGTCTGCCAATCATGTCCTCCGAGGCTGTCAGGTACTGGATGCCCTTGGAATGACACCAGAAACTAAGCCAGTTGTTAAAGTCAATCATTTTCTGTTTGGATTGAGGCATCATTCTAGGTGAGTGTAGGATGGTCTTTAAGGTTAGGGACATACCTGCCTGGGACACATATTCAGCAAGCTCAGTCATGTCTCTCCATATAGTCCAGAGAGGTACATCTCAAGCCATTCACACCAACATGGACTATGACAGTCATAACAGTATCTGTTGTTAAGAGACTTGAGTGCATTCATGATATGGCAGATTTGAGCACCTGACAAGCAACTTACCGTGACTTTCTCCTTGTCTAGCCTGGTGAGGGGCACATCTGTTTGTCTCACGATAGAGTCTCCTATGACTAGTATGTTGGGTTTGTGGCTGGGTCTTAGATGCTGTGAGACACAGGTGTGTGTACTATGTGTGGTGCTTGGTGCTTGGTGCTGTGGGTTGTGATGTGTGTGTGTGTGTGTGTGTTTTTGTTTCAGTGGTCTCTTTTGTTTAGGTATGTTTTTGTTGAGAACCTCTGTATATGGAGGAGTGTATTGTACAGGGGTAGGTGGTATTAGAGGTATGGTGCTTGTAGTGTTTGAGCAGACAACCTTCTCAGTGCCAGATGTACTGATTTGTGACTGAGACAGTAAGGATTCTAGGTTCTTAACGTAATTGCATCTCTCACATATTGTGTTCCTAGATCTTGGCAATAGAGGGTTGTCCGTGTGCATGAGGCAGTTGCTACACTGTCTCAGGATGCCAGTATCAAAAAGACTAACAGGAGACATAGGAAATTGTCCATGCATGGTTGTCAGAATCTGTGGAAGAGAGGTCAGGGATAGTAGAGTGGGTACTACCTGAGCAGAGTACCCATAGGTGTGAGTAGGGCTAGATAAAATCAATACAGTTGCTGCAAGGGAGGGCCTCACTTACACAGGAGTGCTGATAAGGGAAAAAATGCAGCTGAGATACCTAACAAAGGGATAAAACAGCACAGTGGTGATGCACAACATGCAAACAAGTACAATCCTATGCAGAAGCAGAGTTTAAATGTCACACAAATGATTATATCCCCATTGTTGACTGTGCACACCTCAGATGTCTGACTGTGCTTTCAGTGACTTACGATTTTTCTTATTTTTATATTTGTCACGACAACCACAGACAGCTATTTTCATCTACAGACAGACACTGTGCCCATCAAGTATACAGACAGAGATTCTTGGGGGGATAAGTGGTAACAATGCATGTAAATAGCATGGCAGTGATGCTACAATACTTCTTCTGAAATAACATCTCCAAAAGTAGCATGTACACAGGAACCAAAATGCAAGTGGGGATTGCTACAGTACAGCACAATAAAGTCAGTAGGATGCTGAAGAATTAACATCATAAAACACCCTCTAAGTTCAACAGAAGTGGTACAACACCACTGGTGACACAGTAATGCTCCAGTCTCCTCTAATACATTTACTCTCGACCAAGAGGTTTGAATTTTCCTCTTTCTCCTCCTCCCCACTCACTCTGCCAACTATGTAACTAAAGGGTTGAGCTTTACCACCCTTCTCTGCATAATCTGTTCTTTCACTCTTCATCACACCTTTCAGTTGTCCCTAATTTTGCAAAATGTCCCTGATTTAGCCTTATATTTCTGCCCTGTTCCTCATAACATTTGTGATTTTCCTAGGAAGTCAATGAAGATTACAGCCTAGCATTAGAGTTTCATACTTCTTGTTGTTCAGAAAATGCATGATGATGCAAAACCTGTTAAATAAACTTTCTAAGTTAATAACAGTAATATTAAAACTGCTTCCTCTTGGACCTTTGCCCCAATTACGTTTTCCCCTGATGCCTGAACAAAGTTAAGAGCTATGCCCTTTACTCTACACTTCCATCCTGTATCAGATTAAGCCATCTCATCCCTTGTTCCATTTATGGCTGTTATATGCCCATCAGCATGCTTAACATGGCTACTACACCATACCTAAATAAATATGGGATCTCCACTCAGTAAATACTCTGAAATGCTTCCTCTCTTAATCCTACTTCTAACCCATTCCTAGACAAAACTGTTAAACCCACCAGGAGGCCCTAGCTACTTGTCTAAGTTCAGCAAATGGTTGCATTTTCAAATGGTTTATACTTATTCACCTTGTCAGGGTACTCACTTTTCCGTTCCAGAAGCACATGAATAGATTCTACATGGTCTTCATTTGTGCACGTAACCATTTCTTCACAATAGGTTGACTAGTTTTGCAAAAGGACAAATGTCACAAATAATGATTAGAATGATGAAAATGAAACCAAGAACGCTCCTTCCTGTTGTGAAAATATGATGTTATGTGATCCGATCTTGCCTACATTCTGACTGATGGGTTCGGAGCCGATCCCTCGGCTCTGACTCGGCACGCTTATGCTATAGAGCAAGGCCTCTTATTGGCTGAGCTTTCTTTATCCCAGGATGCACCACCACTAATCCCCCAGATCTCGTTTGCCGCTTACAGAGCTTGGACGTGGTCTCAACATTGGCTGGGCTAAGTACTATATTTATAGTATCTTTTCCTGTCAGAAAATTTCTCTTTTTCAACCCAAAAGCTGTTTTAACGGCTATTTTTTGTGTATGAGTGTGTCTCTTGGCGTTTTATTCAATTTTGCTTTAATTTTCCTGTCAGAGAAGGTTCCTTTCAGTCAGAGGGGCCTTCCCCTATTCTAACTACTTTAGTGGTTGTGTGTGGGTCAAGTACCCATTTGAGTTAGAGGGTCTTGACCCTCCTTGATTTCTTGTTTTCTTTCCCTTTTCTTTGCTGGTCACTGTAGCAGTAAAAAAAAAAAAAAAAAAAAAGTTTTCAGTTTATAATTTCTGAGATACAGCATATTTGTTGTACCTGTTTTTTTCTAACAACTTTCAAGTTTACTGTTTTTGCAATATGTCTAAAGAACATAGACCATCCGGTTTTAAGAAGTGCATGAGGTGTGGGTTTAAAATGTCCATAACGGACGACCACTCCTCGTGCGTCTATTGTCTTGGCGCCAAACATCTCCAAGAATCCTGCAGTGTGTGCCATGCGTTTTCCTCCCGAGTCCTCCAGGAGAGGAAAAACAAATTAATTCTTAAAGTATTAATTAAGCCTTCTTTCGAGGAGGTTTTATCTTCCTCTCCTTCTCCTTCTAAGAAGAGGAAAGCGTCGGCTCCGACCAGTCAGTCGGAACCGATGGCTAAAAAAGGCAAGCAGACTTCTCCATCGGCTCCACGGACTTCGGAGCCGAGGTCGGAACGGTCTGCCTCGATGCCTCCTACCTCGACCCCTCTGGTTTCAGAGCCGAGGTCTGGAGCATCAAGAGGCGGGTCATCCTCATCGGCTCCACTGATATTGGAGCCGATAAGGGTCATCGGCTCAGACACTTCCCCCTCGGAGCTGAAGTCTTTATCAGCGCCGAGAGAAATTTCGGTGAAGGCTTCCTCGGAGCCGATAATAGTGGAATCCTTTTGGAGCCAGTCCCCAGGCCCTTCGGAGCCGATGGAGAAATCGGTTCGAGTCCGATCGGTATCCTCCAGATCTTCCAGGATGTCTGATTCGGACATCGACAGGGTACTCCTTCGACTCTTCCAGTCTCCGGTGTTCCAAAACATGGTTTCGGCTCCAGCCCATTTGGCTTCGGAGCCGATGGTCCACTCCCTTACAGTTCTTCCTCCTCCAACAGCTTCGGCACCATTGGAGCAGGTGTTGGTGGAACCAGTGGAGGTGTTAGGGTCAGGCCCGACCCTTGCTCCGACTCTGGCTCCTGGGTTGGAGTTCAGTGCACGGACTTCTTCCTTCGGCCCTGGGGGGGGAGGCTTCGGGATTGATGCCTTCGGTCCCAAGTCTTCCTCTTGGTGTGTCAGCGGCGGGAGTACCGTCCACTGTCGTGGCCACGGAGGGGGGACCTTCCCAGGATTCTGGTGGTCCCGCCTTCAGGGCTATGAGGAGTGCTCTAGCCAAATCTTCTTTGGCCACCTCCACAGTTTCCCCGGCTCCTTCCCTACTCTTGGAGACTGGGTCGTTGGCAGTTCCCCTGTCAGCAGACAGCGGAGCCCCTGGGCCTCAGGTTACCCCCGCTGGGGTTTCTCCCCCTCCTGGAGGTCCTTCTGAAGCCTCTTCGGATGAACCTCCCAGGAAGAAAACGTGCAAGAGGAAGCACGTTGACTCCCCTGACGAGTCTTTGACATCTGACACCGATCTCGATGATGCAGAGGGGTCCCCCAAGTCGTCCTCAGATGATGTCTCCTTTGCAGACATCCTTGAAGCCCTAAAACAACGAGGCGGCTGGCAGTCCAAACCCCCCTCTGCTGATGAGTCGGTGTTCCTGAAGGCCTTCGGAGCTCAGCCCTCCGCCTCCTGGGTGTCTCTGCCCTTCGACGAGCTCTTGGATTTGATCTGTCGAAGGGCGTGGGAACACCTGGACTCTGTGGAACCGGTGCCCGCTCGTCCAAACAAATTTCTTTCAGCACCCCCAGATAGGGAGTTCCTCACGAAAGGTGTGGCTGTGGATGCTATGGTGGTGGCATCTGCTACACAGCAGGATGTAGCAGAGGCTTCTACATCCGTCCATCCTCCTAATAAGGAGTCTAGGAGCATGGATCGGTACGGCAAGCGCACCCTTAGTTCAGCGGCATTTACTTTGAGGTCTCTGAACTACCTAACACTCTTTATGAGATTCCAGAGGGATCTGATTAAGGAGCTGTCCGATACACTGTAGGTAACCTACCTGAGGAGCTGGCCCAGACAGTTGGATCTCAGCTGGCTACGATGTCATCCATCTCGAACTCGTCCATGAGGCTCATCTCGTATGCGGCCGAGGGGGCGAGTAGAGTGGCGGGTACAGGCATTGCGCTACGGAGACAAGCCTGGCTTCGCCTGTGTCATTTTGCGGAGGCCTTCAAGTCTTCATTCGCCGACGCCCCATTTGATGGGTCCTCCCTGTTTGGGCCCAAGGTGAAAGACACACTTACCCACTGTGAACAGGAGGGTAAGACTCTGACTGCCGTAGGGGCATGATTTTCCACTCCCTTTCGGCCTTATTCCAAGGCTAAAAGAGGAGGGAAGATGTGGTTCCGGAGATCACAGAAGTCTTACCCCTCTCAGCAGGAAGGTTCCCCCTCCAGAGGCAGAGGAGGGGGAAATTCATCAGGAAGATGCCGCCCCAGAGGCGGCAGAGGCCCCCGCAACACTGGGGACCGCGAGTCCTTTCGTGGCTCCTCAACCTTTCATAGTCCCTGAGGGATTGCCCGGCTGTGCTGCTCCAGAGCCAGTCGGGGGTCATTTTTCGAAGCACCTAAAGGCCTGGGAAAGGATCACTCAGGACCGACGGGTGCTTCGAATTATCGCCAGAGGTTACTCCATCCCATTCTGTTGTCCCCCCTCTCAGTCCAAAAGAATCCCGGACCTGCCACCCAGTCAATGGGATACCGCAGCCATAGAAATTTCAAAACTGCTGCAAAAAGGAGCCATCCAACCGGTCCCCGCAGAGGGGACTTGAGGCCCATTTTGGACCTAAGCAACCTAAACCGTTCAGTAAAGAAGTCCAAGTTCCGAATGGTCACTTTACAAACCATTCTCCCGTTGTTGGAGAAAGGTGTTTGGATGTGCTCCATAGACCTCAAGGACGCGTATTACCATATCAAAATACATCAAACGTCCAGGAGACACTTGCGCTTCAGCCTAGGAAGCAGCCATTTTCAGTTTCGTGCGCTGCCCTTTGGTCTCACCACAGCCCCCAGGGTGTTCACCAAATGCTTGGCAGTAGTGACTGCTCACTTGAGGAGTCTAGGATTCCAGGTGTTTCCGTACCTAGACGACTGGCTTCTAACTGCCACCTCAAAGCATCTACTTCTACAGAGCCTGCAGGCCACAACATCACTGGGCAATTCCTAGGAATCACCTTCAATTGGCCAAAGTCTGTGTTACGGCCATCTCAAAGGATAAAATTCATAGGGGCAGAGATAGATTCAAACCAGATGTGGGTCTATCTACCTGCAGACAGAATTCAGATCATACAAAATCAGGTTCGAGCCCTACTCCCCAAGTCCAAAGCCCCAGCCAGAATGGTCTTGCAACTATTGGGATCAATGTCTGCCACAGTTCTGCTAGTTCCCTTGGCAAGGTTACACATGAGAA
Organism: Protopterus annectens; assembly: GCF_019279795.1. Lineage (NCBI taxonomy): Eukaryota > Metazoa > Chordata > Ceratodontiformes > Protopteridae > Protopterus > Protopterus annectens. Next base: position 266,910,215 of record NC_056739.1, read on the forward strand.
TCCTCCAGTGGCATCTCTCAACTCAATGGTCCTTTCAGGAACTCCCTCTCAATCATCTAATATGGATCACAGAATCTTGCAGACGAGACCTTCGCTGGTGGCTAGTGTCTTCCAATTTGGATCAGGGACGACCCTTTGCTCTTCCTCCTCTGGCAGCCACGTTGACCACGGACGCCTCCCAGATGGGGTGGGGGGGGCATTCCCTGGGCAGGTCAGTCCAGGGCAAATGGCATCTGGAAGAGACCTCTCTCCACATCAACATCCTAGAGATGAGAGCGGTACTCCTGTCCCTTCAAGCCCTTCACTGTTACCTCCCTCAGGGTGTAATTGCTGTTCACATGGACAACATGTCAGTGGTCTGGTACCTGAACAAGCAGGGAGGGACCAGATCCTATCCTCTTTGCAGAGAAGCGATGAGGGTCTGGGAATGGGCAATCTCAACCAATCGCTTCCTAGTGGCAACTCACATACCGGGCAAATCCAATGTCGTAGCCGACAGGTTGAGCAGGACCATTCTCTCTCCTCATGAGTGGTCTCTGAACATAACTATTACAAGACAGATTTTCAGCGAATGGGGATTTCCTTGTTGCGACCTCTTCGCGAGTCCTCTAAATCACAGTGCAAGGATTTTTCTCACTATCCCGGCTCTGGGAAGAGCCCTATGGACGCGTTAGTCCATCCTTGGCCCACCGGCCTGCTTTATGCCTTCCCTCCAGTTCCTCTCCTACCCAAGGTAATCCAGAAGGCTTCTCTCTTAGGGAGCAAGATGATCTTAATTTCTCCTTACTGGCCTCGTCAAGTCTGGTTTCCCTATCTTGAAACATGCTCTGGAAGGTCCATGGTTCCTGGACCAGATCCCAGACCTACTGACTCATCAGTCGGGACTACTACACCAGTCCCTACACACATTAAGATTGACGGCCTGGCTCCTCCTCTTCCAACCATAGTCAGGAGACATGCACTAGACCCAGAGGTAGTGCGCATATTGTCTTCAGCCCACAAGTCGACTACGAAGAAACTTTATTCTAGCAAATGGAAAAGATTTGCTATATGGGCTCAACTCCGGGCCTGGACCCCATTTCAACTCCGTAGCAGAAGTACTCAAGTTCCTAACCTCTCTTTTCAACCAAGGCTCTTCTGTTTCTACTATTAAAGTACAATTGGCAGCGATTTCTAACTTTCATGAATCCATAGACCCACCTTTAATGAGCAACAGGTTGTGTAAGACCTTCTTGAAAGGTGCTGCTCTATTAAGACCTCCAGTTTCTCATCCTGCACCTCCATGGGATCTTGATATAGTATTACGTGCCTTGACTTCTTCCCCCTTTGAACCGGCAGCTACCTGTGATTTAAAGTTTCTATCATGGAAGACAGCTTTCCTAGTGGCAATTACTTCAGCCAGAACGGTTTCAGAACTTCAAGCTTTGTCAGTAAAACCTCCGTACTTGGTTTTTCATCCAGACAGAGTTTCCCTCAGACCGAATCCTTCTTTTGTTCCGAAAGTCTGCTCTACTTTATGCTTACAACAGTCATTAGAGCTCCCAGTGTTTTTCCCAAAATACTCCAATGAAGCGGAATTTATTTTCCACACACTAGATGTCCATAGGCAGTTACGTTTTTATTTGGATAGGACCAAACAGTCAAGGAATACAGATCAGTTGTTTGTGTCCTTTGCAGAAAACAAATTGGGCAATGCAGTCACAAAGGTCACTATTGCCAAATGGATCAGGGACTGCATTACTCAAGCTTACATTTTTTCTAACGAGGAGCTTTCCACCGCTGTCAAGGCTCATTCTACAAGGGCTATGGCTACTTCGGTAGCATTTCATTCTAAGCTTGCTATTGGTGACATTTGTGCTGCGGCTACATGGTCTTCCCCGCATACTTTCATTTCTCACTACAAATTAGATGTGGCATCTAGAGGACAAGCTTCATTTGGTTCCACAGTGCTCAGAAGTGTTTTCCAATGAGCCACCCGGGATTTAGGTGCTAGGGACGCTGTCCCATCAGTTAGAATGTAGGCGAGATCGGATCACATAACATCTTTTAGTTATGTACTCACCATAACTTCAGATGTTTGGGATCCATCTACATTCCTAATAACCCACCCTCCTTCCCCCTTCCTTGGTGATCAGAGGATATCAGAAGGTCCGAATCCTGTTGTTTCATCTTGAAACATCTAACAATGTTATATAAACAAGCTGTGCATGTGTGCATGAATGCGGACAAACAAGATCTGGGGGATTAGTGGTGGTGCATCCTGGGATAAAGAAAGCTCAGCCAATAAGAGGCCTCGCTCTATAGCATAAGCGTGCCGAGTCGGAGCCGAGGGATCAGCTCCGAACCCATCAGTCAGAATGTAGGCGAGATGGATCCCAAACATCTGAAGTTATGGTGAGTACATAACTAAAAGTTTTGTTTGTGTACTTTCTATGACTCTGTAGAGAATTCTATTAATTTTGGAGAGTAAATGCATGGCTCTACACATGGGCATATCACTTTCAACCATTTATGAAAGAGTTCAAAATATATTTGACTAGTATACATCTACAAACTGATTTCTGAAAACAGTATGAAAAACTATTCAATGTTTCCAAAGATCCGAACATTTCAGTGACCAAAAATGCAACAGACATTTCTATAGGAGATGATAAAAGTGTGGCATGATGTTAAATTTTTTTATTAAATCTTATGTAGTAGTAGAAAGGATTGTTACTGTAGCTAAACAGCCAAAACAGCAGCCCAAGTGGGTGGGAAAAAAAGATGGAAGCTTCCCCATTAAAAATATGAAACAGTATTTAAGATTAAAAACTATTAGAAAAAAGAAAAGAATTTCAACATTTATTACAGTTTGCAACAATCACATTAAATACCACCCAAACCTTTAAAATAAAGGGAGTGGACACAAATCTTCATTGCTATGTCATCTTTTTATTACAGGATTACAAGAATTATGTATGTTGTAAAACCAGAATGTGTTTGCAAGTTACAGAATCTCATGAAAGTCAAGTCATGCTGTGCTGTGCCTAACCTTTCACCTTTCCTCACAGATTGCTAGTAGAAGTGCTCGATCTGATGCACTATGATGCTGAGTGTCACGTGGTGCTTTATTGTAAACATTGGTAAGATGTGTCACTGAGGTGGGAGGAGTCTAATTTGCCTTTTGTTTCTGGCAGAGTAAAGAACTTCTATTGTTGATGTCAGAACAACACCGCCTTTTATTAATTCTGATTGGCTAGAACAGAATGTGGTATGATCAGATTGCACAATAAGCTGTACGCCAGTAAGTTGGAATATAAGGGAAACCTGATATAAATATGTATACCACTGCAGACCATTTCAAATACTGTTATATAATGGAAACTGGAAACTGTTTCCTATGGTCCAGGGTGAGATTTCCTCATCCTGCATTTGCCTGAGAGACACCCTTTGCTAAAATATGCCCTGGTGATCAAAACATGGATGGACACTTGTACACATTAAAAAATAAAATTATCCATAATGTGAACTCAGAAATTTTATCTCAAAGACTCTCATACCTATAGAATAGACCTCATTGGAGTTTAATTCAACCCATCAATTCATAACTTCTAGAATGAACAGACACACATAACTTTCAAAAGAGGATCTGACATTAAGCTCCTTTTTTAAAAAAGGACTTGCTTAGGTAATGTCAGCAAGCTGAAATGGGTCCATGTGGATCAGTGCTTTACCCTGTTTAACGAACCTACTTGACTAGCACTGGTATGGGACATAATTGATTACTAGCCCATGTGATGTAAGAAAGTGACATGTCCTGAGAAATTGTGCAGTGACCATAATATTATGGACATAAGGCTTTTTAAAAGCTGAGTGTTATCAAAAAATGGTCAAACTATCCATCTATGTTATTAAGCATATCTGACATTTTCTTATTGTAATCTGTCCTATCCATAATGACTAATGGATCTCCTTTGTCCACCGGTCTAAATACAACTTCAGTGCCATTCCGTAGTCTTGGCTGATGCAAACAGCATCCAGTTTACTTCCAAGTGAAAAAGTAAGTTGTTTTTTGGAAGAAGTAGCAGACTAGACCTGCTATGCAAGAGGAACCATGCAACGAGACAAGAAATTCCCAATTCAGAACCCAGAAATGCTAGATTTCATTTAAAAAGGTTTCATCAGTGGATAAGGTCTCCATTAATATGGTAACAAGTCAATGGCCATGTTGAAGAAGAAAGAGGTTTTACTAGTCATTGGTGATTTGGAGAACTAGTGAAGTGCTGGGTTATACTGGATTTTTGTCAAGCCGGTGGTTGCCTACTGTTGCTTAGTGTGTTTGGACATTATTTATCCAGGCTTTGTGGAAGCACAGAGGAATTCATTCTGTCATGTGTGGCTTTATACGTTATTGTTATTTTTTTCTTCTACACACTCGACGGAGACATGGCAGAAGACAATGCAAATATTGAGTTGGATTATAGACCATCTGGATCTATGAGAATTGAATTAACATCAGCTAATCCCAATACTCAAAATGAATTGCTTATCCATAGCAACAGAATCGACCGGCATGAACTAAAAACTCATGCAGCCTCTGAAAGCAGCGAATGCCTTTCTATGAAATGTGTATCCTGCCTGAAAAGTGAAACCAACCCATTGCTGCTGTATGGAGGCTGCAAGACTGATTCAACTGAACCCAATGATGCAGAAGCCATGGAACAGCTGCGTATAGAAATGGACAAATTAAAAGCGGATTTGTTTAAATTAAAGTGCTTAACAGCACAAAGACAACATTTTGAAGCATGTATTAACAGAGGAATTATCCCGAGGGGTCTCCGAGTCCTCAAGATGCCCACCTATGGAGAACAATATCCTGAACTGCTTGCCAAATGGCAAAAATTGAACAAAGATGGTGAGCATGAACTATATTCACTTAATGCTTGATTTTTTTAAACCTGAAGAGATAAATCTCAGAAACTCTATTATTGAACAACAACAAGCACTTTATTCTAAATATGCGACCAAATTAGTTGATGAAGCATTGTTTAATGTTTTGGATAGTGTATTGGTCTATGAAAGATGACTGGTACAACAGAAACATGAGAAATTAGATAGGGACATTCAGGACTTCCGATTGGGCCATGTCTTTACTTGGCCCAGACCTGTTCTGGTCAATAGACATATAGTTGAAAGTAATAGGGAAGAGGATGATGTCCCTATATCGAAACGTTTAAATCATGCTCGAATAAATCAAGCCCATGAGAAGGAAGAGACAACAAAGAAACTGGCTACTAGTCATACTGATAATGTACATGCTAGCAAGAATACAAGTAGGGCTGTCTCAGAGGTTCAAGTAACTAATAATGCAATAAGTACTGTTTCAGAAACAATGGAAATACATCCAGCTACAGCACAAAGCATAAATTTGAGCAATGAAATAGACAATTCTCAATTGGTAGTGCGACTGAAAACTTATGCCATGGTCAGTACAACACCCAAAGCAAGCACTAATAATGAACATAACAACCATATGGGTTTTCAACAATTCCCCCTTCCTATTTCAGTGGAGAAGGGGGCGAGAGGGTATCGTTCCAACAGTCATGGACGCCAGAAAAGGAAATTGTCGACAGAGAGGGAATCAAACCATACCCTCAAGAAGATGTGGAATCAAACGAAGACTGTTTAATATGGAATATTTCTAGTAAAACATTTGACATTAATGAGATGAATGTATTGAGCAAAGGTCTTAGTTTTATTCCCACAGATAGTAATAAGCTTACAGATGTCTTGACTGATATTAAGATGTTTACAAGAAATTTAATGCTCAAGTACAGTTTTATAGATAATGAAAATTTTTGTTATAATGCTTTCAAAAAACCGAGTGACTTCATTCCTAATAACCATCCACTCGTAGAAGCCTTTTATAGCTTGGTTGAGGAAGATATAGTTATACATTGTTTAATGAGGAGAAGCATACACATAATAAACATAAAAATAATTTAAACTATCCATCTGTGTTGTTTTGGCGAGAGCATGAAAATGGTGAAGAATGTTAAGTGTACATTTAGTTGGGTTTGGCATTATTCATTCAAGCCAATAGCATCTTTTTGTATACTTCCAGTTAACATGCATATCTCCGTATGGCGTCCAGACCTTTCATGGGTCTGCTTTTTATCTAAGTGACTTACCAGCTTATAACAGGCAGGATTAGAAAGGTCAAGGATTTATTAATAAAATAGCACTTGTTGTTTCTTTCGGCTTTTCCCGGTTAGGGGTCGCCACGCTAATGATTGACAGTAGATTTTTACGTGCCGAGTTGCCGGCCCTGACGTACAACCTTCAACAAAGGTACGCTCATTCACGCATGTCAGCACACAGAAGACGCTCTAGCTGAGAATTGAACAGGGCAACATCATACTGTGAGGCGACAACGCTACCGCAGCACCACCACCGCAGTATTTTTAATAAAATAGCACTAATATTAGAAAAGTCTTGATTATCTTAGACTTTGTAAGTTGATTTTTCAGAAAATGTTCTGAAATGCAAGAATATGTCTAGGCTATAAAAGGTGCAACATTCCATACCACATAGGTGTTAATGAGTTGGATAGTCAGTGAGCATTCAAAAGCCATGTAGTTATAACACATGTATGTTCTTAAGGGTCATTTGCATATTTCCCATGCGCTTCTTTCAAAAAAGGTCTAAGATATTACCCAACAAAAACTCAGGTTTGCCAGTGTCTATTTTTTATTTCATTTTGTCTTGTTTTTGTTTGTTTTGCTGTGTAACCTTTCTACTTCTTGCTAAATAAAATATTGTTTGCTAACCTACTGCTCTATCTGATGTACATAAAATGAACACATGGTAGTATCAAAGGAGAAGAAGCAGGTGTTCCTGGGGTCTGACAGGCAGAAGTGGTCTGAAGATATTTCTGATGTACCAAGGAATCACGAACACATGGTAGAAAGATTTAGGACAGGATAATTGCTTGTAGCATGAGGGCTGAGGTGCATTTAGTCATGAATAGCCAGAGTACAGAACATTATGAAGGGACTTTGAAACTCATGACTTAATCTATCTTTACAAACTCATTATTTAAAATTTATTACAGACATTTATAAAAACGAGTAGCTAGTCAAACGGTAAGGAAAGTTTAAAAATGACTGCAGACATTTATCTGAAAGAAAGTGTTAAACATTGTTTATTGCCTAAGATTTAGCATAGATCAGTACAAGAGCTCCACCCCTTGTCCAGAATACTTTGCTAGAAGCAATATCTTTGTGGAGGCAGCTAAACCAACTAACCTTTTCTTCACATCGGTTCAGCTATCTTTTAAAGAATTAGCAGGAAGTCTTCCGGAACACTTACATAAAAGCTTTTTAGGAGTCTGGTGTATTAGAATGTGCAGAAAGTCAAATGCTCAACTGAACTCATGTAATTTGTGCAAACAGATCTGTATAAAGCCTGTGTATAATTCATCCTATACCATTTCCATGCCCAGCACAGCATCAGGGATACAAATCTTCTGACAGCTGTCACTGTACATGCTTGCAGCAGAAACTGAACGTTATATGCAGCAGTGTTATCTAAATAAATTCAGGCAAAGAACATTCCTTTAATCCATGAGTGAGGCAAAGTGAGTTGTTGCCCAAGCTCAAAACATGCATTTATTTATGTACCAATAAGTAATTTAGTGAATAATAGCTGATATTTCTACATCAGCCCACAACTCTGTAATGCATTTGAATAAAACCCATATTTGAAGGTATGCATTGATCCCAAGGTTATCACTTGATAGCATACAAAACTGTAAGTCATCTGATTTTAGTAGAATACCTATATTCCTGCAATGGGGTCATTCTCCCACAGTCCTTGACTAGTTTGACTTTTACCTCTCAAGGCATGTGCAGATGCTGGCCTTGAGAATTACTTCTTGCTTAGGCTACGGTCTTAGTGGTGTGCGGAGTCACAGGTTTTGGTTTGGTCCCACTAATGTTTATGATTTACATGCCTCTGCAGACATAGGACATTTAAAGGAGGGGCTTTAGGCACCCCTGCTCTGCAAATGATACCACATTTTTATTTTTTTCTTTAGGAGCATATGTTGGCGGTAATGACATTTGGAGGTAATCTGACCACCGTCTTCGGCTAAATGAGGAGCACCTAAGTAAAATGTAGCCCTACTTAGACCAAAATGATGACTCTACATGTGAACAAAAGGACCTCCACAGTTACAAACTTTTTTCAGATAATTATCTTTAAAAAGAACATGAGTAAAAAAACTGTGGCATAAACTTCAAAACCTACTTACATATAAGAACCAGATGACAGTTGCACCTAAATCACAATACTCTCATGTGAAAAATACTGCTATATTTAGCACTTAATTCTATGTGAGTGCCTTATAGTGCTTATGGATTAGTATCCTACGTAGTGTTCAATGCCCTCTATCTACAACTCCCTGTCATTACCGTGGGCAATTTGCACCGAGTGTAGAACTTTGCAGCTAGATTGTTTATACGTACAGAAAATCAAGCTCTTACTTCCCTACTGCTGAAAACCCTACAGTGACTGTCTCTCTGTCTGTCTGTACCATTCAGGCTCACAAATAATGCTTCACTATTAATGTATTTTACTGGAAGATGTTAGTACACTATCAGCTAAGTCTGCTGGCCAACTTGGTTTAAATGGGACAGTTAATGGTTCCCAGATGGTGTCTGGAATTCTCTCAAATGCATTCTTTCTTGTAAGAATCTACCATTAAAGGCAGCTTTAAGAAGTGCCTTGAAGACATACCTTTTCTACAAGGTGTTCTTTTCTTAGGGAATAATATTTTGCCTGGGGCTGGGTATTCATTTACTCTCTTACTGACTGACAATATAATACAGTTCATGGACATTGTTACCTGTTAAGGATTAAGTAAGTTAATGAAGACTGATGGCTGTGGGGCAGAACATAAGGGTCCATAAAACGTAGCACATTAGTAGACCTTTTGCTAAGTTTCCAGACAGTCTAATCACTACTGGCAGTGCAGACACCATTAGATCCTGACAATGCAAGGTCCTGCCTGCAGTACTGAAGTACCATAAAAAGACCACAGTGCAAGACGTGAATAATGTGGTCCTAACCTGATGGTGCAAATCTGGCCACATTCCATAAGTAAAATTATTCTGCGCAATAAGAAAAATACTTATGAGGTCTGATGAAAAGTCAGTGCAATGGAGCAAGGAGATTTCACCAGTACATAAAACAAATAAAAGTAAGGCATAGCTTGTTTACCACTAAACCAAAATATTATTGTTACTCCAAGGGCAGCTTATACATAGTAATTCATATAGTAGACAGGGCTATGGAGAGCTACCAAGGGTGTGGGCTGATATTTATTTATTTGTAACATTGTCGGACAGAATATACATTTTAAACAGTTAAAATGACAGTATAATAAACACAGCTTGTGCTTGGAAAGATGACTTTTAATTGGAATGACCTCAGACATCCTCTTATTTTCATGCTATGACAGAGTAAGGTGAACTTAATTGCTTCAACTTGTATCTGCAGTCTCATAATTTTGGACCTAAAGCTCCTGACCACAGCAAAGGATACAGGCATTAGCTGGGCAGTATTCTGACAGCTGACTCATTTGTGTTTGCTAACATTAAGACTGGTAGGATGTACAAGAGGGAAGACTCCACAATCCTTCTCCCAAGTCATTGGGTAATATAAAGGTTGGCATTGGGATGAAACTGTATGGCACCTATTGATTTTTTTTTTTTGTGGGGGGGGGGGGGGCAGGAGACACCTACCAGGAAAAAGGAAAACAATAGAACTAGTACAAAGTCATGAACCTAAGAGCGTATGGATTCCCTTACAAAATATAATTTCAGACTTAAATGTAATATCTGAGGTAACCTAAAAAGAAAATCCATGTCTTCACTCTTTTCCATTAATTGAACAAGGGCTCAGCAACAACACAGTAGTGCAGCATTTATAACTGCTATTATTGTTACAATAAGTCATTTATAACTGCTATTATTGTTACAATAAGTTGCAACAAGTTTAATACAATTGTTCCTTTTTTTTATGGGGTTTTACAAATGTATGAATATTGTGTGCTACAGTGGAAGAACGGCCCTTTATCCGATAACCCGGGATGCTACAACACTGTAGCTGATCGTCTTAAGAGTGAAGTATGGTGCAGAAGGCACAGCATCTGCATGAAGGCCTGCTCCACACAAATACCCATAAAATTCTTAGCTTTGTACAGTTTGTCATTATACATTTCTTACAGTTCGTTTTATTAAAAAGGCATTATCAAAGCATCTTCTAAGGAACTGTTGCTCACTTTTGTATTATAATATACTGAAATAAGTCTTCTAATGTGATTTTTATAAACTTACCAGAAATGTTTCATCTGTCATTTAAGGGCCTTTTCTGAAATGTATAAGTATATTTTTGGAATAAGTTAGCACGATAGCATTATTTTTCATATATTGTCAGTTGCAGATGGTTTTGTAATGTGTATCTGTATAATTTTAATCCATTGTTCCCCAATACCTTATAATGGATTGCTTAAGGAATACAACATACCTGTCTAGTGTTATCAAAGAGCCATTTCTGATTTCACCTGCAGTCAGACATGCTTTAGCACTCCTGCTACCTACTTCAGGCAACTTCCAGGTTATCAGAATCAGCTCCGGGCATTCATTTGCTGCTGCTGCTCAAAGTTGTGGGAGAACGGTTTCTGAGTTTATCACTTTCTGTGCAAAGAGTAAAAGCAAGTATCTCTTTGGCAAGATCTTACTATCCAAATGAAAAGAAAACCCATGGAACTTTCTGTAGTGAGTAGCAAATTAAGCAACCCTAAAGGCAATATTGTGTTGTCACAGTCCAATTCGGTCTCACCCATGTCTGTCAGTCTCTGTCTTTCTCATTCTCTTTCTTACATAATGTTTTTCTCTTTCTCTGCCTTTCTCTTTTAATAGGAATATGGGCTTTATGATTTACATAATCAGAATAATTAGAATTAAATGTGTGAGCTATACTCGATATTACTAGAATATTGTACCACGTTTTCTTGAAACATTGCAACTATTTAAGATTTTATGCAGTTCACACTCTTTTCCTAGCATTTCCTTAGCTCTGATCAGATGGATAGCTAGAGTTATTAAAAAAATCTTTCATCAGGCATTATCCCTGATGGAAACGTTGAAATACTTCAGAACTAAAAGTTGGATGATAAGAAACTAGTATGTGTTCTGTTATAGTTCTGTGGTCCGGGAGGTTCAGTCCTTTTTAAAGTCTTTTGTGTAGCACACATTATTTTTTCTATGTGCTGTAGTTTCCTCCCACCTTCCAAATATATGCTCATTGAAGTAGATACTCCAAATTTGACTTATAGTTATTATATTTACCATTGCCCTTGTGACTGATAAGGAACCACAATGGCTACTCCGTGTAACTGGTTAACAAATAAGCAAGTTAAATTAAAGTTCAATCAAACATTTAATCATAGTCCTTAAACACATTAAGCAAAAATTGACCTGCTTGCCTTCATGGAGCTCTTAGTCAAGCATAATCTTAAACAAATGGATGCTTTGAGCAATTAAATTAGTTTGCTTGACAAGTCTGTTACTGAAGACTGTTCGTATGACCAGTATAAAACTCAGCATTCTTGCATTTTTCATTCCGTTGATATCCAAACTGAAAAATGAAGGAAAGGAAAATTTAAAGTGGATTACATGCATCATAAGGCCTAACCCAAACCATCTGAGTCACAAGAAAGGGGTAGAAAACTCACTCGAAGAAATTACCAACAAAAGAAATCAGCACAAGATATGATACATGTCAGTAATGGACCACAGTGGAGAGAAGAAATCCTGGGAGAATGCATTTTAGAGTTTCCTCCCCTGTGGCAATCTGAGCGGTTGAAAGGGAAGCAATAAGAGATGAAAGGACAGTGTCCAGGGCTGATCTACACACCACAGTATCCTGGGGAATGGTGGAAAACAGAACAGAGGAAGAAGTCATGGAAGCGGTGACCAATGAAACAATCGACTCTGATACCAAAGAACTATGTCAAGTGGTGAACAACAGAAGAGGTGATTTTAATGTATTTAATTTTAGTTCCTATAACATCAATAAGGGGCATGTTGATGTGTTTTCAAAAGGTTTGACCTTTGTTAAGGGCAAAAGGGCCACCATCATATAAACTATTACTGATTTAAAAATGTATGTAAGAAAACTTAATTCGAGTATCTTGTATTGACAAAGTGGTCCAGTGACACAAAGTTTGAAATTGTCTAGTCTTTTAAACCAATCATGAAACTGGATGTGGGGTGGGGGGATTGTTGTCATGGACAATATGGATTAGGTGGATAGAACATATGACATCTTGCTTGAGGACGCTTACAGCCAAGTCTCAGAAAATTAGTTAAACATTGCATACAGAAATACTCATAGGGTGGCGCAGAACATGTTGATGCAACAACAAATTAATCTTGACAAATTTAACTATCTGAATATGAAAGACCCCATGGTACCAACTATATTTGGGGTACCTAAAATACATAAGGACAGACACAATCCACCAATGCAACCCATCGCAGATGCTACATGTTCCATTACTTCTCCTATGGCCAAATATCTGGACCACCATTTAAAAGGAGCAGTACAGAAGGTTGCACACTTGTGTAAAGACTCCTGGGACTTTCTCAAAAAATGCAATAACTTATTTTTTGATGATGCTCTTATTTTTTTAACTATTGATGGCAAGGATTTATTTACAGCAATTCCACACTCCACAGGAGTGCAATGGTTCACGGAATTTCTTAGTAACAGTACTGATCTGTCTCAAGATAGAATTAATTTATTTACTTCACTGCTTGACTTGGTGCTACATAATAATTATGTCTTTTTTGAAAAATCAATATTTTGTTCAAAAAAAGGGTGTGGCTACAGGATCTGCTTGTGGGTCTTTATATGCTACTGTAGTCATGGCAGAGTGAGAAAAGAGGTTTGTCCCCAGTAGTGAATTCAAAATTCATGGTACCTCTATACAAGGTACCTGGATGACATCATTATAGCAAGGAAGGATGACATTAATAAGATTCCTGTTTTCCTAGACTACATTAATAGTACCATGGATTTTTTTTTAATTTACTCTCGTGATGCAGAAGAGAATAATATTTCTTACCTAGACATCATGTTGATAAAAGGTAATATCAACAGAAAAAATACTACTAGAATATACAGGGAAACCACCTATTCTAATTCTTTTCTGCACTTCACTAGTTCACAACCCACCAAGCAAAAGAATGTTGCAGATTAGGGGCAATTCATGCATGCAGCATGGATGGTAACCCTATTTAATGACTTCATAGAAGGATGTGAAAAACTTAAGACTATGTTCCTTAAGAGAGGGTACCCCTGAAGCCTTTATCAATAATTCTTTGTGAAGTTATTAATAAAAGTAAAAATTATTGTTATACTCTCATCTTAATAGACGATAAAGCTAACACTCAAACTATGGCTATTACATGTGAGACTTCTGGGTCCTTGGAGGCTGGTTCTAAGCCTGACTACAAATGTAGTTTTATTACTACTTTTTCTTTGGACCACGAGCAATTTAGGTGGGTTTTAAACAAAAATTGGTCCATAATGAACAACAGTTTGTCCATAAAAGAAAAGGTGGGTGATAGGCCCCTTATTATATATAGAACAAGAAACAATACAGTTAGGGCACCAAAAAGGAAGACATCCCAAGCAAAATCCAAAGCACATTTACTTTTCAATTCAACACCAGGTATAGAGAACACTATAAACGCTAACAGACTTCATCAGATAAAAATACCCTCCTAACCCATGTGTTTTTATACCTGTCATGAATTCTGATCACCTGATAACTGCACTTTTCCATTTAGTCACTAGAGGGAACTAAAATCCCAAAAAGAACAATACTGACAGACAGGTAGTTTTAAATATACTAAAATGCAGTACAGTTTTATTAAATGCCATAAGTATTATTTTGTACAAGTTTTTGGTATAAATTTTATCTCAAATGTTATATCGTTGCTTAATTTATTCAGAAGATATGTGTATGTATTTTTACAGAACACATTAATGAAGCCATATTTATGTTTTTTAAAATGTTTTTAATGAGGTGATGTTTTTTATTGGTTGATTAGAATTGATGACAAGTATAAAAACACATGGATTAGGAGGGTATTTTTATCTGATGAAGTCTGTTACCAGAATGAAAGTGTGGCGAAACGTTAAGCGTTTATGGTGTTCTCTATACCTGGTGTTGGATTGAAAAATAAACGTGCTTTGGATTTTGCTTGGAAAGCCTTCCTTTTTGGTGCCCTAACTGTATTATATCTTTGTTTTGGCATGTTTCAGCACTTTAAGGCACCTTACTCCTATTTTGTATTGTATATATAGAAAAAGCTTAACCTTTAAAAATAATTTTGAATCCTAGAAAAGGAATGAGAAAGATGACATTATTTATGGAATGTAAAAATGTGGTAGCTGCAATTACTGCAAGAATATACTTTGCTGTAATCATTTCATAGTAAAAAATCAACTGTTCAATGTAAAAGGAAGATATAACTGTTTAACTAAAGGTGTTGTTTACTTAGACCTGTGCCAGAGCTGCTGTGGATTCTATGTAGGCAAAACTGAGCACATGTTAAAAGAAAGAATATACGAATATGTCGCTGTGGTGCAGCGGTTAGCATTGTCGCATCACAGCAAGAGGTTCTCCCATTCGATTCTCGGCTGGAGCGCCTTCTGTGTGGAGTCTGCATGTCCTCCCTGCAGTTGAGTGATGTCTAAAGACATGCAGGTAGGATTGTACATGAATGGGTACACCTTCTTTGAAAGTTCGGCATTGGGCTGGCAACTCGGCACCATAAAAATCCACTGCCAATCATTAGCGGACCGGAGTGCTGCTGTGGTGACCCCTAACCAGAAAAAGCCGAAAGACAAAAGTTTATGAGATAACGAAAAAAAAATTAAAAAAAACACCTTATCTAAACATATTATTGACTGTCCAGGTCATGAGTTTAAATTTGTGGTGCTAAAACAATTAAAGGTGAACCCAAGGGGGGGACCATGGGGCCTGTTGTTAGAAAAGAATGAGCTGTAGTGTCAGTTACGAGTTAATGCAGGCAGTACCCCAGAGCTCAATGATGTTTCATCTATCACCTGTTTATTAAAACTAAAAGCTTACAGGTGATGAAACTATAATTTGAGAAAGGGTTTTACTGTTTTTACTATGTTTTCATTACATGATTTTATGTTTGAATTTTGAATGCTTATTTAGTTTGGATATTGTCATGCTAATATTTTATGAATGGTTTTAACATAATATTACAGTGTCACTTTAAGAAATGAACTTCAGGAAGTCATGTAATTGTTCCTTAGCTTTTAAATTTCCTGTGTTTGTTACCTTGCAACATCTGATGAGGTCTTTATGATAGTCAAGATGAAAGTACTTTTTTGTTTTATAAAATAAATGGCGGTGTGTGTTTGCAGTAACCTACGTGCATCCGTGTATCATTTCATTTATATTTGCACAACATCCTTCTAAGTCTTCTCCAATACCCACTGAATGCTATGTCTGAGAACATATACAGAGACCACACACAGCTCATGATTTTGCATTTGATGCATGCTATCAGCTTGTTATGTTGACAATCTCTTCCTCAACTTCCCCACCCACATCTGGGCAGGTGACTGTCATGCCACTGCATGTCTCAATTACTATATATATATATATATATATATAGAGAGAGAGAGAGAGAGAGAGCTAGTTCCCTCATTCCCAACTCCCTTTAGATAAGTGCACTCACCTTGCCAGACACATAATCTAACAGGTTCCTGCCATTGTGTCCATCATTTTCAATGATTTTTCCCAGTTCTAACTCAATATAATGCATTATCTAATACCATAAAGGCTCATCCAGACTCTGCTTCACTTTGCTGTGAAGGAAGGATTAGTTTACTTTTATTTTTTGTATTTTGTATTGCTTTATTGCCTTTCTGTGTTTTGAATACTGTGGTTTGTTTTCTTTGCCTTGTGTTTTACTTGCATTCTGCTTTAACAGCATATTAAAACTTCAAAAGAGACCACAGCTCTCTCTCTTCTGAGTCAGGTAGAATTTTTTTCCCGCCCACCAACCCAGTTAAAGTTGTCTTGTTAAATACCACTGTTTTTGTAGTTGCCTGCCTCTTATGTTAATCTGACCATATATCTCATTTCCTCTCTACTTTCACTGGCTTGTGTGAGTAATCACAAAATCATCATTTTTGGAATCCCTCCCCTTCAACTATTTAAATTTATTGGCCATCCTACTGTATTCCATAGTACCAGAATACAAAAGTGAGCATCCCTTTCAATCCATCTTGCTGTTTTAAAAATAGTAACTCTCCACTAAACCTTAACTTTTTAAACAGGTAAAACTTAAGTTACCTACTTTCACATCTAACTTCTCTAGTACACACTGCAGTGTGCATTTTTTTCATCTTACCTTTAAGCATCCCTGTGACTAGCACTTTCTCTAATACATGCTGGAAAGCAGTAGGAAGCCTTAAACTGATACAAGCACTCAGCTCTCATTGTTAATAAAGAGAAATTAATAGTAAGCACTAAACAGCCTATAATTGCAAAGTACCTTGCTAAGGTAAGGGAAAACAGCTCCTGTACTTTACAAAAAAAAAAAAAAAAGCACCAAATCAGGCATGTCCAAGGGTCAGCTTCCAGTGATTTCTCCTGTCCACCTGGTGAATCTGGGCATACTGGGGCAATGCAGCAGTTGCCTTATGTACACAGACAGCCCTCTCCTCCTACCACTCAACACTACAACCTGTGAGAGATGCACTTACATAGCCAAAATGAAAGCAAAGCTCTCTCCACCCAAGATTGTGCTAGACAGTCAAGACGAGAAGGTTAACACCTGCACTACACCTCAAGCAACACATAGCCCTTCTAAACCCACACCACCAACACCCACATATAGCAACACTAAATCCACATATGCAGAGGCCCTTAGCTGTAACCTGCCCAAGCAACAAGGACCTCTGAAGCTGAAACGCAAACAAACACCAATCACAACCAAAGTGTCACATAGTTCACAACACCAGTGTGCCACCCAGCAACAGCCCCTAAGGCACGACAATGTACCTAACACTTTAGTCATAGGTGACTCTATAGTCCGTCACACTGATGTCCCACTCACCAGATTGAACAAGGAGAAAATTACAGTCAGCTGCCACTCAGGTGCCAGAATCCGCCACATAACGCATGCACTCAAGTCACTCCACAACAAGTACAAATATGACTCTGTCATTGTCCATGTTGGAGTGAATGACTTGAGACGTACCTCCCTGGACTACATGAAAATAGACATGGAAGAGCTCTCGGATCATGTGGCCCAGGCAGATTTGACCCTAGCCCTGAGTAGCATCCTGCCTTTGCCCAGAATGATGCCACAATATAAGGACAAAATGATTGACTTCAACAATTGGCTAAGCTTCTGGTGTCATTCAAAGGGGATCCAGTATCTGTCTGCCTGGGACGACATGATCGACAGACCACGATGCTTTGCCAAAGATGGTCTGCACCTGTCACCCCTGGGATTCAGGTTACTGGCTAAGGCAATTGCCACCCCTATAGTGCCTTTTTTAGGCAAAGTTCAGAGGACAAAACCACCACCGTAACAGGTACAAGCATGCAAAATCTGAAGGTAATGCTACTCAATGCTAGAAGTCTAAACCTCAAAATGCACTCTCTCGAGGCACTCCTAAAAATGGAGAACATAGATATCTGTGCAGTAACTGAGACCTGGTTCAAGGCTCCAGAGAGCACCCCTGCAATACCAGGCTACAACTCTTAACACACTTTTCGGCCACCAAACCAGGACCGAAACACTAAAGGTGGAGGAGTGTCAATATTCACCAAGGATATTCACACCACCAGGCTAGTTGCCCAACACAATGCGTCTGAAATTCTCCAGGTGCAACTAACACTAGGTAAGACTACAATCCAAAGTGTAGCTTGCTACAGATCCCCCACCATACCCCAAGATTCTCACTACACCTTTTACACCTTTCTAAACATACTGGAAATATTAAGATAGAACCAAACACCCTAATACTGGGTGATTTTAACTACTCTGCCATTAACTTGGAAAACTACTCATGTACCAACACCTTTGCCCAACGGTTCTTGGAATTCATAAATTCCAATGCCCTGGATCAACTAATCCATAGTCCCACCAGGGGCTCCAATATCCTAGACCTGGTCATTACCAACATGGGAAATCGAGGCTCCACACCTATGGTCACCCCTTTGTTAGTCAGATCTGACCATAAGCTAATCACCCTTAGCATCCACACCCCACCCCTCAGTAAGGAAACCTTCATAAAAAACTTCTCCAAAGCCAGCTTCATGCTACTCAAGTCAGAAGTGACAAACTTCATAACACTCATGCAGACGGGAACTGAAAGTTCAACTGCTGAATCCTACACTAAGGTGCTGTACGAGCACATCCACTCATGCATGAATTGTGCCATCCCAAATAGAACCAAGATGCTCTCATCCAAAAAAAGGAAGCCAATCTGGTAGTCCCCTGCCATAAACAAACTTTACAACAAAAGGAAGAAACTGTTGCAGAAAAGAGGAGGATCCCAGGATGCAAAAAACTCCCTTACCAGCCTCAGTAAGAAACTGAGATCCCTCATAAAATCCTCCAAAGCTAGTTACGAAAATAAAATTGCCAAAGATTCCAAAGACAACCACAAGGCATTTTATAACTATGTCAAGAATCTAAATGGCAATGCTCAAATCTTCTCTGAGCTAAAACAGAATGGCATTAATTATACTGATCCCAAGGATATTGCCAATATCCTGGCTGATCGATTCAGTGCCAACTTCACCTCCTTCTCACCCCCTAAAAGGCCCATCTCAATACCGGAAGATTGCCAAATTCCGGTAATAATAGCCACACAGGTTAAAAATGCTCTCTCCAAAGCTAAGAATACAGCATCCATGGGACCAGATGACATCCCAAGCTGTGTAATACATGAACTACAATATGAATTGGCACCTCACCTAAGTGTCATGCTTAATCATAGCCTCACCTCAGATTTTGTGCCCACTGAGTGGCGCAGAGCTACAGTTATCCCACTCTACAAGGGGGGATCCACCTTGGATCCCAGAAATTACCATCCCATCAGTCTGACAAGCCTTATCTGCAAGGCCATTGAGCGTATTATCATGGAACTTATAAACAAAGACATTGGCAACCTTCAAACACTGGACCCCACCCAGTTTGGGTTCGTGAATGGCCGATCCTGTCTCCTGAACCTGATTGACTTCTTTGAATCAGTCTCCAGAGCCATGGACAAGGGAAAGGTGGTCCACACAGCCTATCTAGACCTTGCCAAGGCCTTTGACACCATTCCCCACTCTGGAATAATAGATAAACATACTAAGCTGGGCATTAACCTCTACATCACCCAATGGGTTGCTAACTGGCTTACTGATAGAACCCACACTGTAAAAGTAGCCAACTCCAATTCCAGCTCCAGACAAGTGACAAGTGGAGTACCTCAGGGTTCAGTCCTGGGTCTGCACTTGTTTGGCATCTATTTCTCTGAAGTACAGGCCAACACTAAGGGACTCTGGCTAACAAAGTTCACAGATGACTGCAAACTGGGAGCCATTATTGAATCCCCAAATTATGTGGATACTCTACAAAAGGGCCTTACAGAAACAGATGCTAGGTGCCAGAGTCATAGGCTCAAGCTCAATGCCAAGAAATGTATGGTTATCCCCTTTGGGAAAAAACATGTATCCATGAATTACCATATAGGTGGCAGTATACTAAACACCAAAAGTGTGATAAGAGACTTAGGGACACAGGTGGACAGTGGTCTCACCTTCGATAACCACATCGCCACAACAGTCAGGAAATCCTTCTATGTGGCACACCTCATCACTAAGGGCTTTTCATCCAGAAAAAAGGAAGTCATTGTCCCACTCTACTCATCCCTCATTAGACCCATTATAGAATACAACACCCCATTTGGTATGTACCTCTCAAGACATCTGCAATAACTGGAAAAGCCGCAGAAATACCTCACTAAAAGAATCACAGACCTAAAGCAAATGCCCTATGTTGACCACCTTAAAAAACTCCAGCTATACTCTGTCACATATCGTCTACTCAGAGGCGATCTCTGCTTAACATACAAGGCCATATCAAACCCTGTTGGACATGCTACACTTAAAGAAATCCCAATCCCTCAGAGCCACATGCTCCAGGGATCTAAACCTTGTCCTCACAATAAACAAAACATGCTGGAGGGATAGGTTCCTAACCCAGAGACTCCCCAGACTCTGGAATAGATTGCCCATACATGTCAAGCAGAGTGCCTCTTTGGTCCTCTTCAAAAAGAACCTTGACGATTGGATGGGAGAAAGGAAATTCACCCCGGGGATCACATCAGTCACCCTGGTAGACAGAGTTCCAGGGAAGTAAATAGTGTGAGAAGAAATAGCCAGGGAATTATTATGGCTAGGCTTGTATAGGCCCTAGGGCTGATAGCCTAGTACCAACCTATGAACCTATGAACATCTATCTTAATGTGTTCCATAAATTTCATAATTAAAAAGTAATAGTCTAAGATGTAATTAACAGCTCTTCTTTTTTTCAGATAACGTGGCCGTCATATTTTGCTCTTATTAGTTTAGGTGTGTTATGTCTTGTAAAGCTGGTAGCAGGTTTCAGATGCATTATGTAGTATCTGCAATGTCTGTGTGGTGATGCAAACTACACAGTTATAACAACAAGATGAATAAGAACTGCACTATAATAATACCTTTTCTCTTGATTTCAAAGTATAATCGGTGTGTTCCATCTATTAAAGTCTTGTTACAAAAGTGCGGTCTTTTAGATGCAGTCAGTAACTATAGGTATTGTCTTATCTGTGTCTTCAGTCTAAAATATTAGAACATATATGTCTTCTAGATATAGCATTATATTAACATTTACAGTCCATTATCCAGCTCTTAACATGGACTTTATTCTGGTCATGTAACTGGCACAGGTCTCCTTGAAAAAAAACAATTGCACATGTTGCACATACCATGGCACTGTTGTTAATACTTTGTTTCCTGTCTTGTTGAAGACATTTGATAATGTCACCAACAAACTCCTTCTAAGTAGGCTATCTGCCATAGGACTATTTACAAGGAGTACCAAGAGGCTCATGCATCTACCCTAAAGGCAGCTCTCAGTCTAAGTGATGCAGTCACTTGCACCCATCTAGGGGTATTTTACAGGATTCTGACATATCTCATTTCTGTCTTACAGCTTGGTGAGTGGTATGTGGAAACAACCCTGTGCTACTGGATTTACTGAATTTACTTATAACTTCACACTGCTCTCTTTGGCCTCTGGTGTGTCAGTCTCAGTAAGCATATAGCTCTATTCGGGCATCATTGCCCACTCAAATCTTGTATCAAAGAATCCTCAAAATAAAATGTATGCTGTGTGAACATGAAACAGCCTCTTCTGCACCTGTTGCAGAGTTGCCTACTATGTCTGCGGATCACTCATCCATTCTTAGTGTGAAATTTGTAAAACTTCCTATGATTTTCAAAGACAGTAAACCCAAGTTTGACTTACATATCATACCTGTCATCACAAAATAACAGTCAGAGGTTTGGTGTGCTGTACAGGGCCAGGACTTTTACAACAATCTGCAATAGAAAGCTTGATGTACTTAGTTATCAACATACATCTACCACACATAAATTTGATCTTATCTTTAACTGAACTTGTAAACTTAGTTAACAGAATATATTCCTACTTTAACCACTATGAAACTTTAAGTAAGTTTTCTTGTAGTGCATGAAGGGCAGTGATCACGCTCATATCTGGAAAAATCAGTTAAGCGCTTCTAAAGTGCGAGACCCAGTCTTAACAAATGTAAAGTACCCCATTATTCACTTGTTAGGATTGGGTATCACACTAGCCAGTTAAATCTGCAAGAACTGATCAACAAATGGCAGCTGCAGAACACAAATCAGATTTGTTTCTGCCTTCAGTTTGTGCTGGTAATGTGCCCCTGACTTTTTTTCTAACAGAACAGAACCTCTTTCACTGTTTGTCTAACAGTGCTCGTTAAATGCTTTATAACTTTGAAAGCTAGCAACAGACTTAGCAATTTCTTTTTTCCTGTAATGAGAAGTACATGGAGCAGATAAAGTTCCATGCACTACAAAAATTATGCTTGGGTTTCTGATCATAACCCTTTATTATGTGTTCTCAGTATGAATGCCAAGACTCACCTCTTGAACCTCGATCTCAAGGTGAATTTCTTGGCCTTCATGTCAAGAACATATAATAAACAGTTATGATCATCAACCCAATCATAATCCTCTATATATGAAGCTCAGCTAACAAGGGTTCATAGGCTGTAGTACACCAATAAATGACCAGTATTATCTAACATACTGAGCTCATAACCCAATGGGACTACTCACCTCTAGCAACACCTCTACAACTAGACAGATGGACAGATTCAACCTAGTGTGTCTGCACAGAACAAACAACAGAATAAACATCATCTTAATTCATGAGAATTACCCCTGAACATGGATTAAAACTGATTAAAATTGGCTGCTAAGTTTTAGGGTGGCCTAATGGTTAAGGTGTTTGCATTACGAACACAAGGTGCAGGGTTCAAATCTCCCAGGGGATAATTGGCTAGGCTTAAAATGGCTCGCAAGGCCAATTAGCCTAATACTAACCTATGAACTTATTTGAGAAATGTGGCTATGCACCTCATCATAGAAGTGCTCAGAAGAAGGACCTTGAAATGTTCTACTCAAATCAGGCTGAAAGTCCACTAGTTGGAAAATGTATTGTCTATTTTTATGTAGGGTGGGGATGGGGCAATGGTTTGTTGCCAAAAAAGACAACATTTAAATAATAAGAAACAGTTTTTAATATAAGTAAATTTCCAACAGTTGCAGAGGGCCCAGAAAGTACCCACCAGGGATCATAACAGGGCACAATGCCATATAGTCAAAGCATATGTCCTGGTATGACCCAAAAAATAGGGTCTATATCAGAACAACAAAAAATCAAACTATCAAATGCTCACATGAGCGAATAATCAGGAACTCGAAATTGCTATTGTAGGGGGCTGTGCCCCCCACACCCCCCACTAAATATATATTCCTACTCCGAGATCACACTACAGTGAGAAAAGGGCAAATATTCCGATCTTCACTGTACTGCGATCCCAAAAAATCGATATCAAATTCCTGATTTTTCGATCATGTGAGCCTTCGACATTTTGTGTTTTCGTCATTCTAAAGTAGACCTAAAATACATTGCCTATCTCTATGGTGTGACATTTTGTTAGTAAATCTTGACTAGAGATATTCCGTCAAGGCCTCCTATGAACTTCTTTTTTAGTAAAAAGATGTAGATTCTGACTTTATGTTCCATTAACCACATATACTAAAATTATCAAATGGACTCTCAAGCATAAGTTTTATTTTTAGTTTGCAAAGGCCTATGGGATGTTACCATATCCTGACAATCAGCAAAGCCCATTTGTGCATATAAATAGGCATGAGTGGTTATGCCAGCAAGGCATTAATGACGTAACAGTACATATGTGGGATGTTCTTATTTTAACAATGGCTCAGCTTTTTGATAAATGTGTTTTGAGCAACAAGGATGGGAAACACCAAGCCCAAATCCATGAAAATATGTAGAAAATTAATTTCAATGATTCTTTGGTTGAGAACTCATTGTCACAGTGTTTGCAAAATCCCCATTTATTATACGTTTGCATGCACAGCTGGCATAGAGGAACAAACCTGACTATAACCCGGGTTCACATCATACCCAGGCACTGAAAGAGCTGATGATGGAAGGGAGTCAAATGACAAGGCAAAGCCTGCTGTTTTCTTGTGGGGGGGTGGATGTGGTGAGAGCACATGGGGATGGATAAGCACTGTTCTGTGGTGGTGCAGCGGTAGCATTGTTGCCTCACAGTAAGAGGTTGTCCTGTTCGATTCTCAGCTGGAGTGTGAGGAGTGCCTTCTGTGTGGAGTCTGCATGTCCTCCCCGTGGTTGGGTGGGCATTCAAAAGACATGTAAATGGGCATGCCTTGGTTGAATGTTGAGCTGGCACCTTGACATTCATCAAAATCTACTGTCAATCATTAACAGACCGGAGTTCTGCTGTGGCGACCCCTAACCGGGAAAAGCCAAAAGACAATAACAACAAGTGACACCACAGTCATGTGGAGTAAAGGTGCTGTAGTATGGATGGGAGGGCATACTTCTCAACTGTACAGATTTTCACAGACTGTCAAGATTTTTGCATTATATTTTTTATTCGGTTCCTCATAAAAGTTTGGTTTTCTAGCACATCACTGATGATTGAAGATGCTAAATAATGACAGAAGATTGAGTTCCAACCTTCATACCCTTCAGAAAATGAATGCTAATGCTAAAAATGTTATCCTATCAACTTTCTAAGTTTATAAGAGTAATATATAAAAACTGCCCCTATTTCTGGGCCCTTGTCCCAATTTATTTTTGACTTTGTTGAGATTTCTTGCATGAAGAAGTTGAGAGGTATGGTGGAGGGGGGTCTTTTAAGACACCTTTGCATGACCATCTCATGATGTCACCCCAACTGATCAGATACTGGTAGGGCTTAAATGAAAAGCTCACTGTGAGTTGAAGAATGACAGCTCCTAGTCTGGCCACATCTCGTCTGATGAAGCATGCTAACTTACACCTTACAAAACCTACAGATGGGCAATTAGAGAAACTCAAAGTGCAGAGCTCTCCAAGAAGGGACACTTACATTGTGTGCATCACATTGTATGTGAGTGTGTATGGTGGTGCTGTGGGGTCACATAGTATGAGAACTACAAAGGTCAGGAGTTGGGGAAGCTGGTCATACAGGAATCCTGAAATAGAAGCCAACAAAGATATGACTAATTATTTCTGTAAGCCTGGAATACTTCTTGTTCATATACAGTATTTATTTCTCCAACAGATACTGCAGTGATTTGCACTGTGTGATTAAGTCCATGCCAGCTGGGATATGCTCTTGCAATCCAAGAAAGGTCAAGTCACCTGTTCCTCAAAGGGAAGCAATCCAAAATCTCTCACACACATTCTAATTTTCAACCAGTTTTCTTTAGTAGTAAGACATCTATAGATGACAGTGTCTTGCAGAGCTTAAGGGCTAATCTACATTTGTCTTGGATATTGCATCATATAAGAGGCAGATTCTGACTTTGCATGATCTCTAAGAAACAGAGACAGAGATGGGTGAGAGCACTCATTTAAAAATAATGTCTTAGTCTTTTCCCAGTTAGGGTCACCACAGCAGAACTCTGGTCCACTAATGATTGGCAGTGGATTTTTTAAGGTGCCAAGTTGCCAGCCCAACTCCCAACCTTCAAAGAAGGCACACCCATTCATGCATGCACCTATCTGCATGTCCTTAAACATCACTCGACTGCGGGGAGGACATGCAGACTCCACACAGAAGGTGCTCCAGATGAAAATCGAATAGGAAAACCTCTTGCTGTGAGGCGACAATGCTAACTACTGCACCACCACAGCCACTCATGTACAATACCTAAATTAAAAATGTTTAACACTGATCTTTTTAAATCACCATTCTTACAATGGCTCAAAGTCAATGACAATAAACTAAAGCAGAAAGAAAGCCAGAAGATAGAAGGGAATTTAAAAAAACAGGACAGTTTACAGAGCCAAGTGAACTTTTCCTGAGTAACAGCACTGCAAATGAAATTAGCTAATTAAATTAATGCATTCATCTTGTTAATGCTATCTGGAAAAGCGAGGGGGAACTGCTGAGCTGAGTAAATGTGTAAGTTAAGTGGTTTCTGTAACAGCTAAATCAGTTTTATAAATATTCATACAGCTGTTCAATCCATTTTTTGCAGTATCCCTACATTGATTACAAACTGCATTGATTACAAACTATATTACTTGCTTCATAGTTTCAGAAAGATCTTCACTCTACCCTGTTTCTGCTTTAACAGATATTTGAATCTGTAAACACTGAACTGTATGCAAGTTATATCAGAAAAATAAATATACTTAACTAACACATCTGGTATAATCATGTTGGGTCCTCTGGATAACAGACTCCTGAACTGAAATGTGGGATATGAGTTGTACTCCTTTAAGAAATGTTGAACTTAACCATGTACCTATCAGTCACTTAGTTGATTTATTATGCTTAGAACTATCATTGGTACAGGTAAAATTGAAAAGCAGATAACAAAACTTAACTAATGTGAAAATTCTGAAGATACTATTTACTACTCTATCAGTGGCTTCCAGTTTCAGTGGTGCAACAGGTGAACACTCACTTCTTGTGTAGAAGGCTATGGGTTCAATTCCCACACTAGTTAGGTTGATTCCTGGCAGAGGAGTGCTGCACTTTTAAATGTGCTGTTCTTTCAGATGCAGTGGTAATCTGAGGTCACATCTGCTTGAGTTGATGGCAGCTCAAATGGATATAAAAGATCCTATGGCACCTATCAAAAAGAGTATGGAAGTTCCTAAAGTTTTGGCCAAATTTCACTTAGTAGTATAAATAACACTTTGGGTGCCTAATACAAACCTAGTGGGACTAACCCGATCAACAAAAAATATTAAATAAAGTAAAGCATTCAGAGCTATATAAATTATGTTTTCTCAAACATGTACGTTCTTAAGTGAATATTAGGTGAAAGACATGAGCTATATTTCTGGTTCTTTTGTGAATATGCTTTCAGTCTGAGCATACTGGAAAATGATTAGGCCCTTCCAAATTACCACCTCACCTGAGCTAAAAAAAATATTCATTATAAATGTGTCTACCACTGCAGAGCAGCTTTTGGTCAAACATTTTTATTAAGATAAAAATGGTTGTTTTAATACATGAAGAGCAACTTATATAAATGTAACCAGTAATTCTGGGCAATCAAACGACTGAACCTGTAGATGCAAACTACATCCTATCAAAGTTAACTTCATCAAATTCTATTTTAAGTGCTGCAACCTATTTTATTCACTGCTGTCATGAATAATAAAACATATCTGATGTTTCTAAACTTTTCAGGAAGCATTAGGTTAGGGTGTGAAAAAGTGATCTTATTCAGTTACAGCAAGTCAAAGTCACACTGTAGCTGCACTGGATTATTTAATTAACAGTATGTTTCATGGAACATCCAATTTAAGGTATAAAAAGATTGGTGAAGCTTTTAAAGCTAGGTAACAAAAAACTGATTCCAAGCAAAAACGATAGCATCCCATGGAAAATTCTGTTAAAGTGAGGGTGTACCTAATTTTTGATCTGTCAGCATTCTATAACAATGTAATCCAGCCCCTTTTGTAGGAGAATGAAATGGCTGATTTAAAAGCTGCTATGCTCTCTACACAGTCCTATCACGCAATTACAAAACTAAAAATGAGTGACAAATGGATAAGCTGAATTCCTTTGGTATTAGCACCCTCTCCAGGTCAAAGAAACACAATCCCAAAATACATAACATTATAAATCATGACCACATGCAGCGTCAGTATTATTGTTGCCTAACTGTATACTCACAGTGGACTAAATTTCCAAAATAAGCAAATTCAAAAAATGAATACTCACAGAAAAGAATGAGCTTATTTTATTACAATGAAGATTTATTCATTTACTTTCTGATTACCAGTTTGTCTGTTTCACGGTCATAGGGAAGGAAGAGCCTATCCCAACACTATTTGGATGCATGGCACAGAAACTAGTCTTGAATGAGGCAGTAACATGTAACAGGGCATACACACACACACACACACACACACACACACACACACACACACGCACACATGCACGCACACACACACACACACACACACACACACACACACACACACACACACACACACACACACACACACACAAACTCATCCCACAAATAGTAAACACAACTGTAGGCAATTAGGCAAATCATCACTTCACCTAATCACCAACATGTCTCAGGAATGTGGGTGAAGCCAGAGTTCCTGATAGAAAATGCACATTACTACAGAGAGGACATGTTGATTCCACAGAAGGGGCAGCCCAGCCAAAAACCAAACTGGTGAGCCATGCACCATGTGGCAGCAGCACTAACTGATGCTCAACGGCTTAAGGAAAAACTTAGTACCTCCACCTGGACCTCCATGGCAACATCCAGAAGGCAGTATGGAGAAGTGGGAAGTTATTAATAAAACATTCTTATACATTCCTGAAAGATGGCATTCATTATTCATCCCTAATCCACTTCTAGCTTATGTTTGATTAAACCACTGACAGCTCGCATTAATCACCTCGGTACTTGCGTCATTAAGGACAAATATTTTGGAAAAAATATTCTTTGCCAGAGGGCAACAGGAGAGAAATAATTGGACATATTACATACAACTCTCCTTGGCCTGGTAAAAGAGACCAATCATCACAGACTTTGATTGCCATCATGTGGAGTCCAGTGGCAGGGCAAATTACAGAGCAACTGCAAACTTGATTAGTGTGCTTTATACTGGCAGTAGTTGAAGGCAAAGTCCGAACAGAAAAATCATGTTTCTCATGCAATGCTACTGCTATAGGGTAAAAACAGAAGAGGCAAATACATGCAATAATACAACTGAAATTATCTGTAATTTTCTGTATCATGGTCATTGCAAGTTCTGTTGCAAAATTAATTACTTGCTGAAAAATAATATGCTTGCTAGTTTCTAAAACTGGGCAGAACTGATATAAATGAGGTTTATTATGTAGTATACCAGGTTATAGATTATAAAGCATTTTTCTCCTACACAAATACAGGATATCTAACATTATGTTTTGATACAATGTTGTTTTACAGAACTAATAAAGTACAGGTGTATAAAACTTGTTTTAAAAAATGTTGAATCAATATCCATTTTGATTGTTCTGGTCCATGTGCAGATTAAAATAAAAGAGTACAAGTCACTCTTTGTAAAATTCAGAAATTAATAAAAAACAAATCATTATTTAGAAAACAGTATTTCAGACAGGTGACATTCTACCCTTATATTTTAAGACAATAAACTGTAGAAATACAGGTGGAATGCAGAAAGGCTTAATTAACCTAATCTAGAAGCCTTAACTTGGAAGGTTTCCCCATTGCACAATCTTTTTCCAAATAAAAGACCATGCTACCTCTGAGGTTTTCCACTTGTGGGGGCTTCAGTGAGGAGAGAGGTCTCATAGTCTCAAGAGTGAAATTGCATTGCTAATGCAGAAATCCATGGGACTAATTAATGCCAGTAAATGGCTTGGCTCCCTATTTGCTCAACTGAGCAATTCCAAATCAGTTGGATAAGAAAAAAGTACTATAGGAAGAAGAGCAACATTGTAAAAACCTGCCAGTCACCCTGTCACTACTACAGGAATACTAATACTGCAGATAAGTCCAGCAAAAATGTTAGCGTGGCAGGGGTGTAAGTGTGAGAGACTGTTAAATAAATTCGTTAGTCAGACTGTAAAAATCATTGAGTTATTCAAACACAATGTCAATTAATAACAAACAATAATGCAGGAGAGCTTGAGTATCTTAAAGCTCTAATGTACATTAGGAGGCAAAAAACCATACACAAAGTTTGTATAGAATTTTGACTGCTTTATTGACCAAAACACATTGGTTATATACATTTCATTATCAGTTTTGCCCACCTCACTGGTGTGGTTAGTGACAGGGTCTTTACATCATAGTAATTCATAAAAAGTGCTGAATTTGTGTTTTTCAAAAAGTCCTTTTCCCATGAGAATGTTGCAGCCTTGCAAGCAGCTGGTCAGTCACGATGACCTCCTGAGGATGTAGCCAATTCAAGGTTCTCTGATTAGTTCAAATACAATAGATGTATGTCTTCCTTAAAGCCTCCCTTTGTCTTTCTTGTTCCCAGCTGCGCACTATCAGAGATAGTGCACACAAGGCTACTCTCCTGGTGGAGGCAGGAAAGAGGACACACATGCGAACAGATTTATTATTTTCTAACTTTGCAAAATAATCTTTACTTGAAAGACATGAGCCAGACTGCATCTGCAAGCTGCCAAGGTCAATTTTCTGATTACACTGCAGCTTGTGCTTCAAGCAATAATATGCAGGTTTATTTCTACTATTATTCTAGTAAGACAGAATTAAATGCATTACCTAACCTTTATTCTTTATTATGGATTTAAGTACATTTATTCCTAACTAAAGCACACATTTCTCTATATATTTGATCACACAACTTATATATGTTTGAATGATTAAATACACATCTTCCTAAGCAGCACACATTGTAAATATATTTTTCTAGGCAGCATGTATGTAAATATATTTTCTAAGCAGCACACATTGTAAATATATTTTTCTAGGCAGCATGTAGATTTTTCTAACATTCTCCCTCCTTTTAATGCATTTAATGCTATGTGAAACATAAACAGTATTAGTTCATTTCTTAGCCTTTTCCTTTCAAGGACTTTCAGCTAAGTAAGTCATTTGTTTTATATTTCAGATAGACTTTCACTTGGTATCAACAAATTCAATTCTATATCTTGGTACATAGTTTCAGTCACTGATACATCAACTAAGTCTTTAACTAATTTTTTCACACAGGGTATCCCGCAGCAGACACATGCTCCAATTATGAGCAGTACCACACAAATTGCAATCAGAATGTTCATTTCGACCGACCCCCACCCCCCAAACAGATTCTGGAAAAAGTTCGTCAGTGGGTTTGGGCCTGGTTCTGCCATTGCTGACACCTGCTGTATTACCTCCAGGTGATCATTAATTTCATGCTGGTTGTCTGGAATGTACGCACAGCATTCTTCTTTGATAAGCGCCACCTCTCCGCTAGGGTGAAGTCGAGAGCCATTCGGTTCTGTAATACAACTGTTCTCATTGCATTCATCTCATCAGTCACAAGTTCAAGAGCGGAAAAAGTCGCATTGCTCATTACTTGAAGTTTTGACAATTTTCTCAATTCCCAAATCGATTTGACTGCTCCATAGGTTGGGAATATTCCAGCCCAGGATATAACACTGTCACTCAAGTCCATATGGGTCAATTTTTCTTTGTCCTTCACAGACGAATGATCCTTCCAGCTTGCTTCAATCTTACCCACTGGATTAGTAGGTTTTCTGACTGTATTTTCAGCTCGGTGAGCTACATCTCTTACATTACGTATTTTACCCAGGGCAATTCTGCAGTATGTCTTATGGCTGGAACCAGATAACCCAAAAACAACTGCCGGACCAATTCTCAGGTAACCATTTATAGGCCTTTTTCCCACAAACAAAATAACAGTTTTCTACTTTTGTACTGATGCGGTTAACCCTGAATGAAACATTTTCTTATCTATAACAGAGAATTGTCTATATATTTCAGGAGATTTTTGCACATTTCTCAATGTTGTTTTCATCAAGCTTAAATATGAATCATAATTCGTGCTGCAACTAGTACCTTGGTCTATAGGTTTTATATAACATTTGTAAGACACAGTTATGTTACAGTTACTCCAACCAACCTGGAGTGTATCATTTTTAACAAAACAAACAATTCCTTTCTGAGTAACAGGCAAATGTAATGCCACTTTGTCTTGTGATCTCACAGTGCCTGTGTCAAATAACAGGTTTTCCCAAGTTGCATTTATTCCCAAGGGGACAGCAGACATCAAAAGTCCTCCATATGCTGTGGGTATTGCAGTACAGACCCAGCAATTTGAAACGTTCATAGTCTCTACATAAACTCGTTTCATAGCCAGGTATGTGTTAAAGTTTGGGTGCCAGTCTGTAGCCAGTCCTTCATCACGTTTTATTAATTTCACTTCTGTAGTTATATGCAAGAAAAACCATAACAACAAAAAAGTTACTACAAACATAGTTATTAAGTGTATGATCAGTAGGCCAGTGAACCAGTGTCTCTGGGGTTGTTTCACATTTTTATTCATTCTGCCTCTGGCCATCCTGTTCCTGTGGTATGTCCAAACTGAATTTCTTAACAGGTTTACAGTGGGTTAAATGAACCCAAGATGATCTCTCAGCAATTTTCACTGCAGTGGGTGTTGCCAACAGTACCTGGTACGGACCTTCCCACCTTGGACTCGCCCAGTTCTTTCTCTTTATGATTTTCAGCCAAATCCAGGACCCCGGGGTCAGCACGGCTTCTGGTTTTGTTTCTTGTTTATCTGAAAAAGAGTTCAACTGCAGAACAGTCTTATTTGTTAATAACTTTTTCATATAACTAGCTAATGAGCCATCGCCTCCATCAGTGCAGGTATGTGGGCCTTCCATTGTGGCACACAATATGCCCTTCAAACACTATTTCAAAGGGGTCAAGCCCTTTACATTTGGAACAGTTCTCATGCTCAGCAGTGCTAAAGGCAGACAGCAAATCCAAGTCTTTTGAGTCTCACTCATTAATTTTCTCAACTTGTTTTTCAAGATTCCATTGTACCTCTCCACCAGTCCTGCTGACTGAGGGTGATAAGCACAATGGTTTTCAAAGAAATCCCAAAAATCTCCCAAGCTGCTGTATCGTCTGGTTAACAAAATGTGTCCCATTGTCACTATAAATTCTTTCCGGTATGCCAAATCTAGGAATGATTTCTTTCACTAGGGCCTTTGCCACTGTTGCTGCATCCGGATTTCTAGTTGGAAAAGCTTCTACCCATTTTGAAAACATATCTATGATTACTAAACAGTATTTTTCCCTTCACATTTGTTCAGTTCTATGAAATCCATACAAATAGTATGGAACGGATAGGGTGGTGTTGGAAAACTCCTCGCTTTGGTTTAAATGCTCCCTGTGCATGATGTTTGCTACAAATATGACATGTTGCACAAAATTTTTGTGTATAATTCGTAAATCCATATGTTTGGAATGTTTTGTTAACTAACTGTACCATCCCCTGTTGAGACATGGCTCTGCCCATGACTCAACAAAGCTACATATCTAAATAAATTAGATGGCAATATGGGCTTTTCTCTTTGGAGATGTACAGTCCCTCTTCAAGGATTGCTCCTCGTTTTATCCACTTTTGCTTTTCTGCTTTTGTAGCTAATGTCTGCATTGTTTTTAACATTTCTAAATCTAGAGTCTCAGAAGGTTGTAGTTCTTCATTCAAAGCACAGTTTCTGGTTTGAGGCAGCTTGGCTGCATCAGCCCGACATTCCTTTGAAATTCTGTCTTGTTGTTTTGTATGGGCTGCACATTTACAGATAGCTATTCTAGCGGGTAACTGAATAGAATCTAACAGGTTCAGAATTAATTGCATGATTAATCGGCTTGCCAGTAGATGTTATCATTCCCCTGTTTTCCATTGTTGTGCAAAGACATGCACTGTAGAGAAAGCGTACTGACTGTCAGTATATATGTTAACACATTTGCCTTTCGCTAGAGTGCAAGCACGTCAAAGCTATCAATTCTGCTGCTTGAGCTGACAGGTTATGTTGCAGGGGTTGTGCTTCTATGATTTCGTCATCAGTCACTACTGCATAGCCCACTAGGTTCTTCCCTGTAGGACCTCGTCTACAGGACCCATCCACAAAAATGTCACCTCTCGTCAGCTAAAGGTACATCAGTAAGATCTTGTCTGGGTGTGGTTATTTGTTCCATTTCCTGTAGGCAGCTGTGTGGTATGCCATCCACAGGAATTGGAAGTAATGTCGACGGATTTAATGTTGTACAACGTTCAATTGTCATATGGGGTTGACTCAATAGTATGGTCATGCAAGAAAGATGTCTGGCAGGGGATAAAATGCTATTTTTCCTGCAGTAAAATTATCGCAACTGCATGAGGTACTCTCAACGTGAGAGGATGAAACAACACCACTGAGGCTGAAGCTTGCACTGCCATAGCTGCTGCGACTACTGCTTGTACGCAGGCGGTAATGATCGTGCCACGGATCTAACTGTGATGAATAGTAAGCTATGGGGCGTTGCTTGCCGCCATGTTGTTGCGTCAGTACTGACGTCATATATCCCGCCTACAATCTACAGTTTGGAAAAATTTCTTATGGTAATTCGAAGCCCTAAAACTAATGATGAAACTATCAGTTTTTAGTCTGCAAAAGGCTGCCTCTGCTTCCGAGTCCAGTGTAGTGTTTCTTGGGCTGCCATTGGTCTTTTAAATATTAAATCAGCCAATGGAGCCGTTTCTTAAGGATAATTAGGTATCCAACCGACAAAATTAGTGGTTCCCAAGAAGGACATCATTTCCTTCTTGGTAGTTGGTCTGGGTGCTTGTAAAATAGCTGTTTTCGTTCTTCATCTAATGTTCTGCCTTCTTTGGATATCACATATCCCAGGTATTTAACCTGTTCTTTCCAAAGTTGCAATTTATGTTTATTCACTTTATGCCCTTGCTCAGCTAAGAATTTCAATAATGCTATTGTGTCTTCCCTACACTGTTGCTGGGTAGGGGCTGCAAGCAAGATGTCATCTACATAAAGTAGTACTTGGCTGCCCCCTGGTGGAGAAAACCCTGCCAGGTTGCTAGCCATCTCTTGTGCGAATATCGTTGGACTTTCACTATATCCCTGTGGTAGTCGGGTGTACGTATACCTTTTGCCCTGAAATGTAAATGCAAACCAATGCTGGCTGTCAGGGTGGATAGGTATTGAGAAAAATGCATTGCTAATATCTACCACGGTGAAATATTTCTGTTGTGGCTTCAAATCATTTAATAAGGTATGTGGGTCTGGCACCGTAGGTGCTCTTGGTATTACCGCATCATTTACAGCTTGTAAATCTTGCACCATCCGCCATTCCCGTTTGCTTTTTACAGGAAATAGAGGAGTATTACATGGTGAATCTAAAGATTCCACCAGTATCCCTTCCTTGAGTAATGCCATTATAATAGGTTTGATTCCCTGTTCTGCATCCTTGCTCAAAGGATATTGTCTTTTCTTGGTCTAAAGGCTGATTTTGGTGTAATAACTACTGGCCCTGCTGTTGAATAAGTCCTACATCTGATTTTCCTGTTGACCAAAGAACATTTGGTATTTCACTCAAAGCTTTTTCTTCTTCTTCTATCAAGAACGCCATTCAGCTGTCTTCACTCTGTTGTAAGTGTACAGCTGGGCGGCTTTTAACCAATTCAGTTTCTGTTTCTGTACTCCTAAGTCCGATAACTCTGAGTCAGTTAGTCTCTCCCATCCTGTCACTTTATCACCCAAGTCTACCCACCTTACATTCTTGTTTTTGGTTAGGCTAACGTGTGGTAGTTTATTGGATTTGTACAATTCCAAAAACTCCTGAGGTAACGAACAACTCACCACACTGTTGCCCTCAGTGTCCCAGTATAGGGTCCGTAATATCAGTCTATTTGCAGGATTCCTGAACAACTTTTGTTCGTATTCTTTATCAGGTCCTGGTGTGCTACAATAATATAGGGTACAATGTAATAAATGTTGCCGGTCAGCATCGAGGCGAGGCACCTTGCTGGTGGCTACATTCATCAGTTCCTCGGTCACTGCCCTGGTCCGTTGTAACCAGATCTTGGCTGTACCAATAATAAGCCTCCCCTCGACCGTACTACAAAGGTGTCAGTTTGTCTCTGTGCCTCCATACCGTTCATGGTAGGGACTACTGCTATGCCAAAAGTTGCATAAGATCTCTTCCTAATAGGTTCATGGGGCATTTGGCAGAAAGTACTATTTTACTTCTTTGGGTCATGCCGAGACTGGATCAGTTATTGCTATATCATGGGAAAGTGGTTCCCTGTACAACTGTCCGTTTGCTGCTTTCACTAATATGTAATCAGGTGACTCAGAATGTTCCGGTAACTTTGAAGGATGTATCAAAGTTCGTGATGCTCCTGAATCACACAAAATTTGATTTCTCTCCTTCTACCAGAAGTGTAACTTCCGGTTTGTGTCTGCTAAATAGAGCTCTAAGCTCAGTAGTGCCAGATCTAAAACTTCACTTTCCCCAACTTCTACATCCAGTTGCATGTCATCTGCTTCTTCTAAGGTATTTACATCATCCCCCTGCTCATTAGTCTCTTCTGATAACTGCTGAGCAGCATAACTGTCATATAGTCAATCCTCATCTTCCTTATCCTTTTTCCCCAGGTGCCTTGCTCCTGCAATCCCTTGCCAAATGTCCCTTCTTACCGCAATTGAAGCATTCACCTTTTTTCTTCCTGCTCTCATAAATTTCTGAGTTTTTGTCAGAGCGTTTGTTACCCTGAATATTTTGCTTACCCTTTTTGGCTGCTTGTACTAAAAACTTCCGCACCGTCTTCAGCTGTGAAGACCTGCGTTTTCTTTTCTTTTACTGTTAAAATGTTTTTCGGCATGTCTAGCATACTCTAACAAGGCTTGAAGCCTACTTGTTCGGTGATCTATCATGTGCTTCGTGATGAAGCTATTGATAGGAGCAATACAACCTTTCAAAAATGCATTCTTCAATTGTTGTTCATATGAACTATCATTTTTGATTTTCAGGAACAGGCATGCCACTATGGTTATTAAAACATTCTAACAATCTACCATAGTATGCATCCACAGTTTCATTATCTCGTTGTACACACTGGTTAATGCAAGTCCAGTCTGCCCTAGGTTTCCATTTTTCAGTAATGCGGTCTGTAAGACCCTTCAATCTAGTATCTAGTTCTGCGTCACTATGTGGGAGTGGCCTGTGTTGTGCGTCACGGGCATTCCAGGTGCCACAAATCATGTGCCAGTCTGGACCTAAAATTTGTCTAACTACTCTTTCTACCTCTTCCCCATTTAAGTGGTAACTCAATCTCATACCCTGTAAATCCTGTAGAAATTTCTCAAAGTTAATTTTTGGATGGGGAATTCCTTCTGTAGCTTTTCGGATGTCTTCCGGTGTCCATGGTCTATATACTAAGAGAGTTGAGGCCTGGCCCTCCTGTCCTGCCTCTGGGTTTGGTACTTCTATTAATGGACAGATTTCCTCACCCTCATCTAATAAATTCCGCTTGGTTGAACATCTACAAGTGTTTGACGTGTTCGGGATCTAGTCCCGATAGGTTCTCTTACAAATGATTGTCTTAATATCCCTGTTGTCTCTGGGTAGCGTGGGGGTCAGCCCGCCTCCGCTTCATATTCTGAGTAAGGCATCGGTGGCGTGGTAGGGAGGGACCGATGCTACTATTACATTATTATCCTCTTTGTCTAAAAATAATGCCTTTGCATTTTTATTTTTCTGTTCCCTTGGTTCGCTTCCTCAATCCACCTATGTGCTTGAGGAACACCCAACTGTCGTTGTTTTTGCCTGACCTTCTCGTCAGATTTTAACTGTCTCAAAAGTTTTACTAATGACATTTTATCCAATTTACCATCAAAGTCATACTTGTTAACCCATGTTGCAAAATATCTCACATTATCTGCTCTCTGTAATTGCATATATTTTGCATCTTCTGTTAGGGCGGTCACGTGACCCTTTAGTGCATTCATTTCCCATGTCTCTGAAAGAGAAAAAGAAGAGAGAGAGAGAGAGAGAGAGAGAAAAAGCAACAGAACTGTTACGTAACCCTTTCTCTTGTACCACGTGGTATCTCTATTCCCCGTATTCACAGTAGTGTCTAGAATGACTGTTTACTTTGTTTTGCTTTATTTCCTGATCTATGACTCAAGATACAATACTTCGACTACCTCTCTCCCTGCTATCACAAACCTTAGCAATAGCACAGTGTAACCTGGTCCCCGATCTAAAACAAAAACAAAGAGAGGAATTCTGCTTACCCGAGCCTCCTGCTTATGTTTGATAGGCTTTTTAGGACCCAGTTTTCCGCTTTTCGGCCACAGATCAGACAAGTGGACAGCCTCTTTGGGCACGACAATTCAGTTGGAGGTCTTTCCTTCTTCTGCGCAGACTTCAATACCACCTATATATTCTGACCTGTAGCTTACCAAGGGAATTCCGGTCCGAAGGACCAAGATGTTAAATAAATTCGTTAGTCAGACTGTAAAAATCATTGAGTTATTCAAACACAATGTCAATTAATAACAAACAATAATGCAGGAGAGCTTGAGTATCTTAAAGCTCTAATGTACATTAGGAGGCAAAAAACCATACACAAAGTTTGTATAGAATTTTGACTGCTTTATTGACCAAAACACATTGGTTATATACATTTCATTATCAGTTTTGCCCACCTCACTGGTGTGGTTAGTGACAGGGTCTTTACATCATAGTAATTCATAAAAGTGCTGAATTTGTGTTTTCAAAAGTCCTTTTCCCATGAGAATGTTGCAGCCTTGCAAGCAGCTGGTCAGTCACGATGACCTCCTGAGGATGTAGCCAATTCAAGGTTCTCTGATTAGTTCAAATACAATAGATGTATGTCTTCCTTAAAGCCTCCCTTTGTCTTTCTTGTTCCCAGCTAAACTATCAGAGATAGTGCACAAGGCTACTCTCCTGGTGGAGGCAGGAAAGAGGACACACATGCGAACAGATTTATTATTTTCTAACTTTGCAAAATAATCTTTACTTGAAAGACATGAGCCAGACTGCATCTGCAAGCTGCCAAGGTCAATTTTCTGATTACACTGCAGCTTGTGCTTCAAGCAATAATATGCAGGTTTATTTCTACTATTATTCTAGTAAGACAGAATTAAATGCATTACCTAACCTTTATTCTTTATTATGGATTTAAGTACATTTATTCCTAACTAAAGCACACATTTCTCTATATATTTGATCACACAACTTATATATGTTTGAATGATTAAATACACATCTTCCTAAGCAGCACACATTGTAAATATATTTTTCTAGGCAGCATGTATGTAAATATATTTTCTAAGCAGCACACATTGTAAATATATTTTTCTAGGCAGCATGTAGATTTTTCTAACAGAGACTGTGTACACATACACAAGTCTGTAGGTGTATGACTACATGTGCATGCATGTGTGTGGTCACACTGGGGCTGTTACATAGGGAATTGTGATTGTGGCTACATGTGTGCATATTATAGTGTGTGTGTTGGGGCATGCATGTGGCTGAATGGGTGATTGTTCCCGTGAGTGCAGGGAAGGGGTGAGGGGCTTGGTTGTGGATGAGCAGATGCAGTTGTGGATATAGGAATGTCTGGGAATGCGTGCTTATGTGTGTGCCTGAATAGGAGTACGTACGTGCAGATGTGCAGTAGTGTAGCTAGAGAGGAGTAAAGGGGACAGCCACCCCAACTGCAAAGTGTTAGGGGGGCATGATTGGCATATGCTGATCAGTCATCAGTAAGTGTGCATTACTGGCATTCAGAGATGAATGCCGTTATTGTATTCCTAGTCAGAACTGAAGCACTTTAGCATTCATTATGTGACAAAAACTGTCCCAGGAATTCAGAATGAAGTGCTTTAGAGGTCCATGTGTAGATGCAGTGGCTGCCTGCTACAAATGTATAAAGAAGCAGCCTACTTCACATGATCGAATTTTTAAAGTGTTGAAATTCATATGGATGAGATCACTGAGATCTTGATACAGTGGGAATCGCAGACTGTGTCCTTTTCTTCACTATAGGAATCTCTGAGTTAGTATTTATAATTATTAGGGGGTCTGAGGGGTGCAGGAGTGGCTCCACCCCTCAAAAACACTGCCTTGTTTCCTCATTTTGTGAATTTTTAAAATGTTGATTGTACAGTCTTGACCTTATGAAATTTTACATTTTAAATATTCAATCATATGAACTAGATATGCAAGGAGTTGCTACAATTAAAATTAGCACTCCATGTGTGAACTGTAGTAGATGCTTATGTACAAGCAGGTGCTAAAGTTTAAAACAAAGTTTTTTTTTTTGTTTCATTAATCCTCATCCCTAGACTTCAGAACTGAAGTGCTTTAGCACTCCATGTGTAGACTGTTGAAGCTAATCTATATACGTAAAATTTGTAGCAAGCAATTTCTACAGTTTTTTTTTTTGCTCCTCACTTGTGTGTAGGGGATGCTTTTGATAACATGAAATAAGTGTCATTAACTAAAATGCTAACATGGGCAGATGTGAAAGCACAGTGTTCAAATCAGCGACATGCTAATGAGTGAATAATGAGGTCTTTTTCTTTACAGCCATAACAATTAATGTAAACCAGTTCTGTCAGGGTGTAAATGTTTTTACTGTGACAGATAGTCTAACTAAAATATCATTGGCAATTGTTATGATCGGAATTAAAAATAGTTATGAGACCTGCGATTATTACAAGTTCAATGAAAACACCTATACTATACATAGATTGGGTAACAGTGTCAAGACAACCCTGGAATGTATAACAATTGTTGGAGTGTATAGACCACCAAAGCCAAGTGCTGATGACCTAGAATTCATACATGTTTGCATTAAAAACAGGAGGGAAGCATAATAGTGGCTGGGGACTTAAATTTTACAGAAACAGATTGGAATACTATTGATTGAACACTAGTAAGGAAATGGTTCATAACACATGTTCAGGAACAACAGTTGCTTCAGAATGTAAGATCTATCTTTTTCATCTGAGGTGTGCTACAGTCTGTATACATGACTTGAAATTAGGTAAAAAACTGATTACATTTGTTACATATAAGGCATGTCTGCAAATGAACTTGACTAAATTGACCATTTGGGCACAGGAGAATAATATGATGATAAATACATAAAAAACTAAGCATATGAGATTTGGAACAGATAAACTGAAAGATAATATTTAATACTGCCACAATGACTGAAACTCTAGATTCATTTAAGGACTTCAGTATATGGGTAAATCCAACTTGAAATTTTTCTAATCATATCAGGCAATTGGTTAACAATAATTATAGAACTGTAGGCTGCATAAAAAGATTTATAAAGTCTGGGAAATCAGAAATGATGAAGTCACTGTTTGTTAGTTACCTTAGACCCAAACTTGAGTATGAAGTAGCAATATGTTTCCTTGATTACAAGTACATGTGTGCTATTACGCATGGCTAGACTCCATGCCACACAGAATGTTGTACCTGTTCCGAAGTTCATGGATCAACAATTTCACAGGTTATTATCAGTTCCCAAAGTACTTGGGTTTTTCCAACTTTATTTAAAGAGGCATTGGTAACCCTTGTCTTGAAGGAGCTTTGTCTTGATTCTGCTGACTTTGGTAAATACTTCCCTTTCTCTAACCTTCCATCTATTTATAAGGTTATTGAGAAGGCTGTTTGCATACAGCTTAAACTGGTTCACTTGGAATACCATAATCAGGATCCTTTGCCGTCCACTTTCCAAACCAAACAGAGTAAAGAGCTTGTCCTTACTCAGCTTTCCTATGGCCTCCTAGTGGTGAGGGATCAATGATAGTATTCTAGTCTGGACCTCCTTAATCTCTCTTTTACATTTGACAAAGTAGACCATAACATATTGTGCTGATAATACTGAGCATACCTCTCGACTGTCCAGATTTTCACAGAATGTCCAGATTTGTAGCAAATATTTTTGATATGTTCCTCATAAAATTTGTGGTTTTCTAGCAAATCACTGGGATGCTCTGAGGACTGAAGTCACTAAATAATGACATACATTTGAGTTTCAGACTTCAAATCCTTCAAAAAATGTATATTAGAACAAAATCTGTTACTCTAGCAACTTTCCAAGTTTATAGGAGCAATATTTAAAATATGTCCCTATTTTTGGGCCTTTGTCTCCCCCATTTCGTTGGGCTTTGTCCAGATTTCTTGCACTAAGAGGTTGAGTGGTATGATATGGAGCTACACCTCTCCTTCCCCCTGAGATATATTTCTACAGCAGATTCATTAGGCTGAGACTTGAAAGTCATCCAAAACTAGATGAGTGCCAAACTCCTGCTGGATAACACATTTAAAATAGTTTCCATGGCTGTTCATGCCACCTTAGGAGAATCTAATTGCAAAACTCTTGACCTTATTGTAATCTGTCATGGCAATAAGTGGGCTTTTGGGTGAACATTGAGAAAACTTGGTGTAATTCTTTTTGTCAGATTTACACTTAGGGACCAAACGTCAACTGTCATGAAGACCCCTTACCTTCATCTTTATATTTCTCAGCCTGGGCATGTCCTTCCTTCCAAAGAACTTAGTGGCTGCACATGCTCTGTTATCTTCTTGGTTAATTAGTGAAATTCCCTATATCTAGGGCTACAAGGCATTAACTTAATCATGTGCAGCTAGTTATGTCTGCAGCATGTCTGCTTAGAGTTACTGCTCTTTACCTTCT
This sequence comes from Protopterus annectens, assembly GCF_019279795.1. Taxonomy (NCBI): domain Eukaryota; kingdom Metazoa; phylum Chordata; order Ceratodontiformes; family Protopteridae; genus Protopterus; species Protopterus annectens. The sequence continues at coordinate 266,952,466 of NC_056739.1, forward strand.
TATTATTCCTGCTTTGCAAAATCTTCACTGGCTACGTGTTTGGAGATTTCAAGAGCTTGTCCTGAAACCACTGAAATGCACACTTTTAGTTGTCAAGCTCCTTATTTGTACAACCTCATCCAAAAATAGGTGTGTGTGTGTGTGTGTGTGTGTGTGTGTGTGTGTGTGTGTGTGTGTGTGTGTGTGTGTGTGTGTGTGTGTGTGTGTGTGTGTGTTTGAAGCCCTGTTTTTAAAAGGTCCCTCAAAGCACATCTTTTTGACCTGGGTTTTTACCATAATGCTCAGCTGTACAGATTTTCCCAGAATGTCCAGATTTTTACCTCATATTTTGTGTCTGGTATCATAAAATTGTGATTTTCTGGCAAATCATTGGCAAATCATAGACGTTTGAAGTCAGAAAATAATGACAGTCATTTCAGATTCAGACATTTATACCCTTCAGAAAATTCAAGCTAATAAAAAAAACTGTTGTTATATCAATTTTCTAAGTTTGTAAGAGGAATATTTAAAAACTACCCCTATTTTTGGGACTTTGTCACCCCATTATTGATGGCTTTGTCCAGATTGCTTGCTCTAAGAAGTTGAGAGGTATACTTTTCACTGTTCATATGTTCATTGGTGTGTTTTAGGCTAACAACCACTAGGGTATTTTTAATCTTAGCCATGCATCCCAAATCTTTGACAAGTTCTGGTATGCCTGATAAGTGTAAGCAGGGGGTTGAGAGATGAAACATTTACAGGCAAGATCCTGGGAGATGAACCATTTACAGGTTACCTGTGTCCATTAGAGACATGGATACCAGATCAAGGATAAATTTCCTGTTCCCCATCCAATTATCCAAGTTACACTTGAACTGGGTTAGGGAGGAACTATGCTTCACATGGATGGGGAGTCGGCTCCAGAGAAGGGATAGTTTCAGGAATAAATACCTCTCTCTCTCCAGCAGGTCCTATTTATATCATAGGCAAGGTTTAAGCCTTAAAAACAGGTAATTCTAGTCCTGTTTGTTTTGAGGATATCTAGGATGTCCATCACAGTGTGGTCCAACAATGCTTTGCATGACAGGCACAGATGTCCCCTCAAAAGCCTGTATGAAATGAAATACAGTGATAAGGATTTGAGGCGGTCTGCAAAGAACATGTTATGGGGTGGCCTAATGGTTAAGGTGTTTGCCTTACAAACACAAGGTGCAGGGTTTGAGTCTCACAAGGAATAATTGGCTAGGCTTATCAATGGCTCGCAAGGGCAGTTAGCCTAGTACTAACCTATGAACTCCTATGCCCTGAATTCTTTTAGTGAGGAACCTCTGTGGACATTCTAATTGTTGGATGTGCCTGGTTAGGTATATATCAAAGGAGGCACTGTACTCAATGACATGTCTGATGATTGCCAAATACAATGAAACATGACCTTGCACCTAGATGCCACACCTTTGTTTATAAGTTGAACAACATAGAATAATTTCCTCACTACCATAGACATGTGATGTTAAAACACTGGATTAATGTGTATTTGTCTCCAAGTCCCTGACTAATGGGTCGACTTTTAGAGCTATGTTTTCAATACAATAGTAATCAAGGGTGGATGACTTCCAAAAGGATATTATTATGCATTTCTTGGCATTCATTTTAGTCAATAGCTCTGATGCAAGTTATTTGTCTGTGTCAGCTCTTCCTGGAGAAGATTAGTGTCAGTGGGGGATTCTGTAACTGCTCCTAATTTCCAATCATCTGCAAATTTGGTCATCCAGATGCCCTTGACAGTGGCCTTGACTTCAGGGAAGTAAATGCCAAAAAGATGTCATCCCATGATGGATACCTGATATATATTGTCTGGGCCCACCGAAGCAATGTTCCTGGTCTTAGAAAAAGCATTGAGGACCTATTCCCTAGTGATAGTAGGGGGAGTTATATTTGATAGTATTTCCTCAGGGGAGGTTGAGGAGGAAAGTCAGACCTGAATTTGCTAGTAGGTTTGTTGTATTTTCTTGGCTCAGTATAGGTGTCTCCATTAACAATGAGCTCTGCACACAATTGTGTACTGCATTTGAGGTTGCTGATACAGCTAAATAATGCCTTGTGGTTTTTCTTTGTCAGGGAGACAAAATCTGGCTTTGGTGGACTTTGTCCTCTGAGTTGCTTGATTGGTTTGTTCCCTTCTGGAGGGTTATACTTCATGTTTTGAAGATGGATATAGTTTTGTTCTTTTCAAGCTAATAGGGGATGGAGGCGTTTGTTATTTGCAGTTATTTGTTTGATGGTTTTCATTAAAACAAAAAATGTTGAAAAATGTGACATAAGTTCAAATGGAGATGGGAAGAAACAACTGTACAGAAGATCAGCTTGCCAAACCTTATGTGTATAATAGGCGGAAACAATAGCTTTTTGAAATATGGTTATGCTGTCCATATTATCCTGGAATGGGAATGGCCTTATAGGTAGAGATAAAAAGGAAACAGTATTGGATTATATTAAGAGATGCATAGTGTAAATAGCAATGCTACAGGAGACAAATCTGAAAAGAAATAAGCATGTGAATTTGACAAAGAGAGGATTTCAGAATGGATATTCTGCAGAATATCAGGATCAGAGGAAAAGAGGAGTAATTATACTAATTGTAGAGGGGCTCCAATAGAGATAGATAAGCAAAAAAAAATATGGTAGATTAGCAAGGAAGGAGGATTACAATGGCATGTATTTATATTCCACCAAAAACTGCTAGTATGGAGCTTAAGAACATTTTGGGAGAAATAATCAGCTTTCAGGATGGAATATCAGTTATAAGTGAGGTCCAGAATTTGACTTGCAACAGTTGGGATATATCAAAGGGACCTAAAAGGGACAATATAACAAAGGAGGGCAGATCTTTGAAAAAATGTATGAAATATTTTGTATGGAAACTGTAAATTCAGTAGTAGGAATTTACATTTTATTCCCCAAGGTACAGTAACTGAGCTAGGCTCGACTGAAATTATATTTCACAGGAACATTTTCATTTAATGGAAAGTTTTGACATACATCCAATAATTATTTCAGATCACGTTCCAATAAAAACATAAAATGCAAGTAAATTACGTAAAAATAAGACACTGATGCTTCCCGACCTACCTGTTAAAAAGAGAGGAATTTAAAGAAAGGGTAGTGGAAATTATTTGAGAGTTATTATGGAAGATAGTAATATCTTCACAAGTTATGGCTAGTGACAAGGATAAAATGAAAATGGAGTTAAAAATAGGGTTAAAATAAAAGAGAAAGAGATAATGTTAAGGAGTAATAGAATTTACTTAGAGGGGCTGACAAAGGTTAAAGTATCACAGAACAAGAGGAGGAATAAATTCAGAGTGCTAAGGAGAAAATAAGTGAATATCTGGACAATATGCATGGGTTTAGAAAGATAACAGTTAAGCAACTATTTTTATAACAACTCCAGGGCACAAAAATGTTTAGTACAACAGCTTAGTCAATAGAACATTGAACAGGTTTGTGGCAACTTAGTGAACCTATAAGAAGAAAAACAACTAAATATATGTTTTTACATATATTCAGGAAATTTTATGAAAATTTGTATAAAGCACAGAAATATGTAAATCAAAAAAGAGTACAAAAGAAAATATTTATGGAAAACTTAATTATACCAAGGTTAGAGGTAGACAAGGCTCAACAAGTAACAATTAAGATGGGAGGTAATGAGACGAAAACAGTGATGTATAATCAATCTTCAGGAACTTCTCCAGGAGCAGATGGTATTCCTGTAGAAGTTTTGGAAATCAGGAGGGATGAAAGTGATAACGATGTAGAAGATATTGTTTACCAATATTTTAAAAGGATGGGAAGCACAAGTATCATGGAAGAAACCGGTGGTGGCTATGTTACCTGAAGATGGCAAAGACCCTTCAGACCCAGCTTCATATAGATCCATTTCAATTTTAAACCAGGATTATAAACTGCTGATATCTATACTAGCTAAAAGAATGGCAAAGGTGTTGCCCAAACTGATAGATATGAATTAGTGTGATTTTTGTGAAGAGGAGGCAAACATTTGGCAGCATTAAGAACAATAATTATCCAGGGGGAAGCAGAATATAAGAACATATTTCTGTTGTTGGTTGGTCTTGATGCAGAGAAAGCATTTGACAGAATAAGCTGGGATTTTATGAGTAGGGCATTGGAAGTATTTGCATTTCCTGATACAATAAGGTTAATTAGAAGGATATATGAAGGACTGGAGGCAAGTATTAAAGTGGGATGTTTCCTCTCAGATAAGCTGTGCTTGAACAGAGGAACCAAGTAGGGTTGCTCTCTTTCCCCTTTGTTAGTTGCTTTATATTTACAGCCATTGGCAAAGAAAATAAGGGATGAAGAAGTACAAGGATATAATTGGTATGGTAATCAGGAAAAGTTGGCTTTATCTGCAGATATTATTTTGTACCTGAATACATCCAGAAAAGGATATCTCATTGCTGTGAAATATTTTGAGACGGATTCAAGTATTTTCAGTATATACAATTAATGATGATAAAACAAAGGCTATAGCAGCCATAAATTATGTACCCACACATTAATTGGTTCACCAATACCCATATTTTTGGGGACATCTGATTAAGTATTTAGGAGTATGGATTAAAATGGATTCTGTTATAGCAGCTAAAGATATGTGGGAAGAGACTAAACAAAAGATAATGCAAAAATTGAGAAAATGGAAACTCTTATTTATGGATATGGATAGTAAGGTACAAGCAGTGAAAATGTGTTTAGTCCCTTTAGTCTTGTATACAAGTCAGGCAAGCTTTTATCAACCCAAGGAGAAGTTGTGGACAATAAGTAATAAAGAATTAAAGGAATTTATCAAGGAATGAAAAGGGGCAAGATTTAAGTGGATAAGCTGATCCTTGCAATAGAACAAAGTGTTTTAGGTTTACCTGATTTGAAGAGATATTTTCGATTACACAGTTAAGGTTCATATACATAACACAAGCATAAGGTTATAATGTAAAGTGGAAAGGAGTGATGATAAAGTAAGGGAGAAGTTCAAGAAATAGGGAGACAGTGGGGGTTTGGATGTAGATTCTTAAGAAGAAGAACAATGACTATACAGTTTATTAAATTAATAAAGTAGCAGAGAGTATTCTAAGAACTAAGCCAGTATAAAAATGGGGAAAGGAGATTTTGCCAATAGGGATGACTGCAAGCAGAAGTACAGAAAATAGGCAAGAGGGGACTGGAATTTACTGGAGAATCCTGAAAAGGAACCAATATATTGGGTGCAAATAACTCAAACAGGAAAGGTAATACAGTGGGATGAGACCAAGAAAACATCTGGATTGCAGGCTAGAGACTGCCTTCCCTACCAGAGTTTGATCTCAGTGTATAGGCAAAAAGAAAGGCACATTTGGGAATTTTAAGTGAAAAACCTGCTCTGGTAGAGTTTTGAGTTGAAAAAAGCGGCTGTTAAAAGGGATAATTAGTAGGGCATATAAAGTATCGCAGGATAACTATAAGAATCAATCAGAGGAGATTAGAAAAGATTGGGGAGAGAGACTAGAAAAGCAATTTACAAGAAAACGATGGGAAGACATATGTATGGCTCAAAATTTGCAACCAAGTCCAGAAGGTTTAGGATCTTTGCTTGGAAGTATTTGGATAGCTATTTGCATACCTCAAACAGACTTCAAAGAATTTATTCCTCAGGTTGTCAGGTTGACAGTAAAAGTTGGCAGTGTGATGGGGAAGAATGAGGTAACTGGGAACATATGTTTTTGGGAGTATAATGAGGTGGCAACTTTTAAAAATTCCCTACACAGCACTCTATCAAAAATATTGGGTGAGCAAACTGCTATTAGTAAGGAATTGATTCTTTTGACCCGGAACACCATATCTGAATTGCCTAGACATAGTAAGGCTTTATTACATTTAAAAAAGCTCAGATGGTGCAGTGGTATAGTTGCTGACTGTTGTATAAAGGGTCCTGGGTTCAAGGCTTGGCAGTGCTGATTAGTTTCAATTAACAATCTGCATTCAAACTGGAACCTTAGTTTGAGAGACAGCCTTACAGAACTATCTGCAAATATATAGAGCTGAGTATACTTTTCTGTATTATAGAGCTAAACTGTTTGCTTAGATATCTGTTGTATATATATATATATATATATATATATATATATATATATATATATATATATAGAGAGAGAGAGAGAGAGAACAGTATATATTTTTTGGCTTTATAATTTGCACATTCCTCACATCTGTGTTGAAACTGTTTTTCCCCAAACCCCCTCCCAGTTCTTGGTTGTAGTTTAAATTTGGTGGCTTTTGCAGTGTCCGCCCCACTGTAGATTTGATCTAAGACACTCCCACAGGCCCATCTCTTTACCGCATTCTACCTAATTAACCCTTTCTGCACTTGCTTTTAGTCCTTTTTAATTTAATTACATTTTTTCAAACTGTGTGTGGACTAATATTGCTACATATTCAAGTGTGCCAGCTTGCACTGCATGAGAATTGTATTTACTACTGCTTTTGCTACTTTTCTGAAAAAAAAAAAAATTCATCTGCTTTTACTGTACTTGTCATCTTAAAAGTACTCAATTGTATTTATTACTGCTTGGTGTAACTCATTCTAAGCCTTTTAGTTTCAACACTTGGGCTTCAGACCAGTTGTTTTACATTGAGAGGGTTTGTGGTCTGCACTGTAGTGGCAGAACAGGTAGCTTACATCCTTCTAAGTTGGGAACTGCTGATTGAGGGCTCAGTGTCTGTTATTCTAAAAGTGTATTAATTCTGGTTTAAGCACTTGGGCTTTCAGGCCAGTTATTTTACATTAAGAGGGTTCGTGGTCTGCACTCTTGTGGGAGGAGAGGCTGGACTCTGCCCTTCTGAGCTGGGAATTTCTGGTTAAAGGCTTATAGTGCTTGCATATCTGAACTGCTTCTTACTGAAATTGGTACACCTTGTTTGCTGTAGCATAGACTAGATCCAGGCCTGCTGAATCTAGCTTTGTTTGTATAACGTGAGCACTAATCCAGGCATTCTTTAAAGTATTCAATTGTATTTATTACTGCTTGGTAGTAACTTGATTAAAGTGTAGATATCATTCTAAGTCTTTTGGATTAAGCACTTGGGCTTCAGACCAGTTGTTTTACATTAGGAAGGTTTGTGGCATGCACTGTGGTGGCAGGACAGGTAGCTTTCATCCTTCTAAGTTGGGAACTGCTGATTGAGAGCTCAGTGTCTGTTATTCCTAAAGTGTATTAGTTCTGGTTTATGCACTTGGGCTTCAGGCCAGTTATTTTACATTAAGAAGATTCGTGGTCTGCACTCTTGTGGGAGGAGAGGCTGGACTCTGCCCTTCTGAGCTGGGAATTTCTGGTTAAAGGTTTATAGTGCCTGCATATTTGAACTGTTTCTTACTGAAATTGGTACACCTTGTTTGCTGTAGCATAGACTAGATCCAGGCCTGCTGAATCTAGCTTTGTTTGTATGCTTGTTGTTTGTTTGCTTGTTATTTCCCTGGAACGCTAATTCCACCTAAAACGCGGCTTCTCAGTGCTTCTGTGGATCCCTAGTGATATCTGCATTGCTTACTGTACTTATTTCCTTGTTTCACTTGAAAGAAAGTTACCATTTGTCATTTTTGCATTTAAGTTACATGTAACACATTGCACTTAAGTTACCTGGCACTTTACTCACTAAAGTAATTATATAAGTCAGCACTAAAAATTAAAAGCACTACACCCTCACTCCCCATTGGCCCTTGTTTTCAATTATAAAGGAATTTCCAATATTATTCTAGCATATCCAAAGGTCAGTTGTCAATCTCCTCTCCGGTCCAGCTGGTGAACCTGGGAATCTTGAGGCAATGTTACAACTGCCTCATGTACACAGACAACCCTCTCCTCCTCCCAACAAATTCCAACACATGTGAGAGATGCAACCATATAGCCAAAGTGGAGGCTAAGCTCTCTCAACTCAGTACTGGCATAACCAGTCAGGAGGAGAAGGAAACCACACTCACTACAATTCCAGTCTCACATAGACCTACCACGACAGCAAACCAAACACATAATCACACAAAAACATACTCGGAGGCTCTAAATAAAGATCTGCCTAAGCAGCAGAGACCTCCAAAGCAGACACCCAAGCAAACGCTACCCCAAAACAAAACACGTGCAACACATATCTCACAAAGCCAGTGTGCCGAACAGTCACAGCCCTTAAGGCTAAACAACACACCTGATACACTTGTAATAGGTGACTCTATCGTCAGGCACACTGACGTCCCGCTCACCAGGCTGAACAAGGAGAAGGTCACAGTGAGCAGCCTGTCGGGTGCTAGGATCCGCCACATAACACAAGCACTCAGGTCACTCCAAGGCAAGTACAAATATGACTCAGTCATTGTCCATGCTGGTGTGAATGACCTGAGACATACCTCCCTGGACTACATGAAAAGAGACATAGAGGAGCTCTCTGAGCATGTAGCCCAGGCCGGTATGACCCTGATCTTGACTAGCATCTTACCCTCACCAAGAATGATGCCACAATATGAAGACAAGATGATCAATTTCAACAATTGGCTTAAGTACTGGTGTCATTCAAAGGGGATGCAATGCCTGTCAGCCTGGGATGATATGCTCGACAAGCCACAATGCTTTGCTAGGGACGGCTTGCACCTGTCACCCCTGGGCTTTCGGATATTGGCAAAGGCTCTTGCTACCCCCATAGTGCCTTTTTTAGCCAAGGCTCAAAAGACAAACCCACCTCCATAGGTATCACAAGGGATAAGAAACTAAGAGTAATGCTACTCAATGCCAGAAGTCTAAACCTCAAGATGCACACACTTGAAACTCTCCTTAGCATGGAGAACATCAATATCTGTGCAGTAACAGAAACCTGGTTCAGGGCTCCCGAGAGCACCCCAGCACTACCAGGTTATACCTCATACCATGCTTTTCAGCCCCAAAACTTGGACCGAACCACAAAAGGAGGGGGAGTATTGATATTCATCAAAGATACCCACACCTCTAGGTTGGTGGCAAAGCACGAAGCATCAGAGACTATCCATGTGCAACTAACAGTGGGTAAAACTGCCTTCCAGTTTATAGCCTGCTACAGACCACCCTCCCATACCCAGGAACCCCATTCGGCCTTCCTGAGATCACTGGAAAATATGAAGGTCTCTCCAAACACCATTATATTGGGTGACTTCAACTACCCAAACATAGACTGGGAGCATTACTCTAGCTCCAACACCCTAGCCCAAAGGTTCCTAGAATTCATAAACTCAAATGCTATGGAACAACTTGTTACCACTCCCACAAGAGGGGAAAACATACTGGACCTGATCATCACCAACATGGGAACTCTATGCTCCAGACCAGAAGTGTATCCCTCACTGGTAAGATCAGACCATAAACTGATCTCACTGGATATTCACATCCCGACCCCACACCCTGCCCAGAAAACCACAGTGAAAAATTTCTCTAAAGCAAATTTCACACTCCTCAAAACCGAGGTGGAATCCTTCAAAGCCCCCGGGCCTGTGGAAAATACGGCCCAGACTGCAGAATCCTTTATAAATGCATTCTATGAACACCTTCAGGAGTGCATGGATCATGCAATCCCAAATAAAACCAAACCCAATCCTCCAAAGGCAGACGTCCTGTCTGGTGGACCCCAGCCATAAACAAACTGTACAATAGAAGGAGGAAGCTACTACATGATAGAGCAAAATCCCAAAAAGGGAAGGCATCTCTGATCAGTATTACCAAAAAACTAAGGGCACTCATAAAATCGTTTAAGGCCAGCTTCGAGAGAAAAATTGCACAGGACACTAAGGATAATCACAAGGTTTTCTTTAGTTATGTTAGGAACCTGGGTGGGAATTCCCAGATATGCTCAGAATTAGTCCAAAATGACAAAAAATACACCGAACCCACAGACATTGCCAACATCCTAGCTGACAAGTTCAGCGCAAACCCCCACCAAAGGGCAAATATCTATCCCAGCAGAGTGCTGCCCCTGACATCTCAGATGCTCGGGTAAGAGCCGCCTCTCCAAAGCAAAAACACAGCATCAATGGGACCAGACGGTGTCCCGGCTGCGCCCTACATGAACTCCAAGAAGAGCTAAACCCAAACATAAAACTACTGTTCAATCTCAGCCTTACTACAGGATATGTACCCAAAGAGTGGCGTACAGCAACAGTGGTCCCTCTCCACAAAGGTGGTGCCTCAACGGACCCTGGAAACTATTGCCCCATAAGCCTGACTAGCTTGGTCTGCAAAGCTATGGAAAGGATCATCATGGACCTCATAAATAAAGATATTGGGGACCTACAGACACTGGATCCTTCCCAGTTCGGCTTTGTTAAGGGAAGATCCTGCCTCTTAAATCTGGTCGACTTCTTTGAAACAGTTACCAAGGCCATTGACGAAGGGAAGGTGGTCCACACAGCCTACCTGGACCTCACAAAAGCCTTCAATACAATACCCCACTTGGGCATTATAGATAAGCTCACCAGCTTAAATATAAACCCCTATGTCACTAGATGGGTTGCAAACTGGCTCAAGGACAGAACCCACATGGTTAGAATTGCTGGAGCCATGTCAGACTCCAAACCAGATACAGGTGGCGTCCCACAAGGCTCAGTCCTGGGACCTCTCTTGTTCGGTATATATTTCTTGGAGGTACAGGCCAACACAGAAGGACTGTGGCTGACCAAGTTCGTAGATGACTGCAAACTGGGCACCATAATTGACTCTCCAGCCGACACAAGCATCCTCCAAAAGGGCCTCATAGAAACAGACAACTGGTGCCAAAGCCATGGCCTCAAGCTAAACGCCAAAATTGTATAGTCATCCCCTTTGGCAAAAACAAAGTGCCCACAAATTACCACATAGGTGGTAATCCATTAAGTACAGAAGAAGTAATTAGGGACCTGGGGACCCAAGTTGATAGCAATCTTTCATTTGACAACCACGTGGCCAAAGTGGTTAGAAAAACATTTTATATAGCCCACCTAATCATGAAGGGATTCACATCTAGATTAGGGGAGGTCATCGTGCCTCTTTACTCATCCCTCATCAGGTCCATAATCGAGTACAATACCCCTTTTGGGATGTACCTTACCAAACACCTGCAGCAACTGGAAAGACCCCAAAAGTACCTCACCAAGAGGATCAAAGGGCTCAAACAGATGCCATATGCTGCCCGATTAAAGAAACTCCAGCTCTACTCAGTGGCATACCGCCTGCTCAGAGGCAACCTGCGCCTGACGTATAAAGCCTTGTCCAACCCAGAATTAAGGGACATGCTGCACCTCAAAAAATCCAAATCCCATCAAGCTACACGCTCGAGAGACTTGAACCTCAGCACTGAAATAAATAGGACATGCTGGATGGACAGATTCATAACCCAGAGGCTCCCTTCACTCTGGAATAAAATCCCAGTCCAGGTTAGGCAGAGTCCCTCACTGACTCTCTTCAAGAGGAATCTTGATGAGTGGATGGGAGATCGTAGGTTTACCCCGGGTATCACTTCTTTGTCACTGTTAGACAGAGGCACTGTATACTAACCTCGAAAAAGGGCATAGCAAAATTAATTTAAAATGGGTGGTGAAAGCCAAACATACTCTGGCTAGGCTTATAAATGCCCTAGGGCAGATAGCCTAGTATGAACCTATGAACCTATGAACCTATAATTCTGTTGGCTGCCAACAAAAAAAAAAAAAAACAATTATTAGAAAATGGAATTCAAAGTCTACACCAACTGTGTTTGAAGTATTAAATATTATAAAAGAGAAAAATAATTGGAGAAGGAATCTTTAGAAAAGAGAAAGCTCAAATTTACATAGGAGTAAATGGAAATTGTGGGAGCAATACATTCATAATAATGTTCAGGAGGAGGAAAGGTGAGACTTAAGATAAGGCAGGAATTCAGCAACTTCTGTAATGTTGGACTGATGACAGTAGTAAATAAATGTGATGCATATTGTATTTAAATGGAAAATATTAAAATGGTTTGTTATCTTTTCTGTTAATGTATGTTTCCCTATGTCTTAAGTGATAATTTAATAAAGGTGTTTTAAAAAAGTAGTGGGGTAATTAAAGTCATTCATTAATACAGTATTGAGTTAGATGATGAGTGTTTTCCAGTTATTTACTTTATTTTTATCATTCATATTGTTTTTTATTAATAACCCAGACGGAACAATGCAATTTATCAAGATAGACAATTCAGCGTTTGCAATCTACCTCTAAAGTGCTACCTCTAAAGTGATAAAATCAGGGTCTAGATACATTCTTATAAGCTCCCAACTTGCTGTAGCACTCTCATAGCTGCAGCTGATAACATACTTTGATTGTTTTTTTTTCTGCGCTGTTTGCTGCTTAGAGCCAACCCGCTCCATTTGCCCTTGCTCTGCTTGGGCTCACTCCATTCCCCTACCCTACTCTCATTCCCACACACCCCCTCTTTCATCACATATATAGCTACATAAACCACACCCCTTACCACACTGACCTATACTCACTCTCTTCTCACCCAACACCCTCCCACATTATCTAATCTTTCTTTCTATCCCTGCCAAGCTACACACTTCTCACTGCCCTAATTACCATCAGCTGTACACTGACCCTCCTCAATTACTCTACTCCACTTCCCCTCCTTTCCTATTTGTTCCTCCCATAATGGTGCTCCATCACCCATTATACTATCTCACATTACTTTTATCCCTTCTCTACCTTGCATATAATTCCACTGACCTCCAGCACTTTCATATCCAACACTATCACTCCCCAACACATACAGTCACATCCACTCAACTTCCACTCAAACCTTATAGCCATATCAGCCCTCATCTAAACTACCACAGCTACACTCTTCTCTTCCACCTCCAACATTTACACTCTTCCACCCCTCATTCCTCCACTTACAAGTATTACCAACTTATGTCCAAACTTAAATATCTAGTATTACACTCCGTAACACAAATTAAACTACAGGTAGATATTCATCCCAACCCTGGCCCTAACAGTAACATCCCACACAATCACCAGAATCTGACAAACCTCACCTCTAATACAACTACCCAAACCCCCACCAGTTCATCTCTATGTACCTCACTCCTCATATCTATTAATAACCAATTTCAATCTTAGAAGCTTTGTAAATAAAATAACTGAATTTCATGCTACCTTGGCTACCTACTCTCCAGACATTGCCATCATAACTGAAACCTGGTTAAAGCCCCATATCATAGACTCTGAAATAACAAGTAATGGTTATAACATTATAAGACAAGATAGATTAAACAAATGAGTGGCGGTGTAGCAATTATGTTCAAAGACACTCTTAAAGTGGAAAAACTAAACTGTACTTCCCCAGTCATCCCCAGTGCAGAAATACTAGTCACACACCTGCAACTCAACCCTCACAAAGCCATCGATATTATAGCCACCTACTTGCCCCCATGTAACAACCTTCCCAGCATTGAATTCCTCCTCTCTTGGTCTGCCTCCTTTTTCAGTCAAGAAACTATCATCCTAGGCAAATTTAACTTTGACTGGCTCTCCTGCTCCTCTAACTGTCCCAGAAACTTCATTAATCTATACAACTTCACACTAATTATTAATTGCCCCACTCACACTGGCAAACATTCTAATAAACAGTCATTAGTTGACTGGATATTAACCAACAAGCCCAACCTAGGGTACCAAGCTGGCTGCTTACCTGTCACTCTAAGTGCCCACACCCCCACATTCCTACTAAGAAAAAAAATTCATACCCAAACCTACATCATCATCTTCTTTCGGCTGTTCCTGTTAGGGGTCACCACAGCAGATCATCTTTTTCCATTTCTTCCTGTCCTTTGCATCTTGCTCTGTCACACCAACCACCTGCATGTCCTCTCTCACCACATCCATAAACCTTATCTTAGGCCTTCCTCTTTTCCTGTTACCTGGTAGATTCATCCTTAGCATCTTATTCACAATATACTCAGCATCCCTCTTCAGCACATGTCCAGACCAACGTAATCTTGCCTCTCTGGCTTTGTCTCCAAACCTTCCAACCTGGGCTGACCCCCTAATATACTTATTCCTAATCCTGTCCACCCTCATCACACCCAGCGCAAATCATAACATCTTTAACTCTGCCACATCCAGCTCTAACTCCTGCCTTGTTGTCAGTGCCACTGTCTCCAACCCATATTTATTTATTTTTATTTTACATTTGTTAACTGGGGGTGTCTGACTGAGCCGAAAAGGCCCTTTTTCAGCAGAGGCCTGGGGAGAAAAGCTCCAGAAATAAAAATTACAGACACATTTAGTTATTTAGACATGATCAGTATACACACAAATTACAAGAGACATGTTTTTACAGTGGTATGCGGCACATAAACAGTTACAGTGGAGAGAACAAACAAAAAATATTAATTTTAAAAATAAAGGTAATTAATAGATTTGTGGTGTACAGCTGAAATTTGGAACATAGGTAGAATACATACATAGTACACAGGTACAGTACATACATTGTTGATTAGCCAGTGTTTGTGAGTAAGACTGAAAACTATTATCAAGTGCTCTAGATTTAGTATGTATATGTTATCCGCTTTCACTAGCCTGGGGAGCAATCATGGCACTGCCAACTTTGCTTGAGATGTTGCCTGATGAGGTCTTTAAAGGAGGCTTTGGATGATGTGTTTTGAATGCTAGTAGGTACAGAGTTCCATGTTTTAGCCACTGAACTACTATATAGTGCATCTCCAAAGCTATTGTAGCTGTTGGTGACTTCTAGTAGTAGTTTGCTTGATAATCTAAGAGGCCTTTTGGCTGAGTGATGTTGCACTAGGTTTTTGAGGGCAGGACACTTATTGGGGAGGTAATAGATAGAATGACAGAGGCAGAGCTGATTGTAGGTTAGGAGGTTGGGCAGTTCAAGACAGTGGAGCTGTCTCAAAGCAGTACAGTAATGCGTTCTATATGAGCAATTTGCAGCAATGCGGGCAATTCTGTTATAGCAGGCTTCCATTTTGCTTAGTTTAGTTTTGTTGAGATTAGTCAGAATGGGAGATGCATAGAGTAGGGTGGAAAGAAGTTGGGAGCGAGCAATGGCAGATCTTGTGTTGTTGGTAAGAAATGGTTTGATACGGTAGAGAGACCCCAGTTTGGTATGTACTTTTTTAATAGTTAAGTTGAGATGACTATCAAATTTTAGGTGGGAGTCCATGGTTATTCCCAATAGCTTAGCCTGTGCCACTGGAGCAATTGTAGTAGCATTTGTGGAGTAGATAGTGAATTGACTGTTAGTGTTTTTGCTAGAACTGGTTATAATCATAAGCTGAGTTTTCTTTGGATTGAGGATAAGTTGGCCTTTTGGTAAGGTAGTTTATAGATTGTTAAGTGCAGATCCTGCCTCTTGAACCTGGTCGATTTCTTTGAAACAGTCACCAAGGCCACTGACAAGGGGAAGGTGGTCCACACAGCCTACCTGGACCTCGCAAAAGCCTTTGATACAATACCCCACTCGGGCATTATAGATAAGCTCACCAGCTTAAATATAAACCCCTATGTCACTAGATGGGTTGCAAACTGGCTCAAGGACAGAACCCACCTGGTTAGAATAGCTGGAGCCATGTCAGACTCCAAACCAGTTACAAGTGGCATCCCACAAGGCTCAGTCCTGGGACCTCTCTTGTTCGGTATATATTTCTTGGAGGTACAGGCCAACATGGAAGGACTGTGGCTGACCAAGTTCGCAGATGACTGCAAACTGGGCGCCATAATAGACTCTCCAGCCGACACAAGCATCCTCCAAAAGGGCCTCATAGAAACAGACAACTGGTGCCAGAGCCATGGCCTCAAGCTAAACGCCACAAAGTGTATAGTCATCCCCTTTGGCAAAAACAAAGTGCCCAAAAATTACCACATAGGTGGTAATCCATTAAGTACAGAAGAAGTAATTAGGGACCTGGGGACCCAAGTTGATAGCAATCTCTCATTTGACAACCACGTGGCCAAAGTGGTTAATAAAACTTTTTATATAGCCCACCTAATCATGAAGGGATTCACATCTAGATCAGGGGAGGTCATCGTGCCTCTTTACTCATCCCTCATCAGGCCCATAATTGAGTACAATGCCCCTTTTGGGATGTACCTTACCAGACACCTGCAGCAACTGGAAAGATCCCAAAAGTACCTCACCAAGAGGATCAAGGGGCTCAAACAGATGCCGTATGCTGCCCGGTTAAAGAAACTCCAGCTCTACTCAGTGGCATACCGCCTGCTCAGAGGTGATCTGTGCCTGACCATATAAAGCCATGTCCAACCCGGAATTAATGGACATGCTGCACCTCAGAAAATCCAAATCCCATCGAGCTACGCGCTCGAGGGACTTGAACCTCAGCACTGAAATAAATAGGACATGCTGGAGGGACAGATTCATAACCCAGAGGCTCCCTTCACTCTGGAATAAAATCCCAGTCCAGGTTAGGCAGAGTCCCTCATTGACTCTCTTCAAGAGAGGAATCTTGATGAGTGGATGGGAGATCGTAGGTTTACCCCGGGTATCACTTCTGTGTCACTGTTAGACAGAGGCACAGTATACTAACCTTGAAAAAGGGCATAGCAAAATTAATTTAATATGGGTGGCGAAAGCCATACACACTCTGGCTAGGCTTATAAATGCCCTAGGGCAGATAGCCTAGTATGAACCTATGAACCTATGAACATCAGAGAATGCTAGTTGAGTTGTTTGCAGGAGGGTGGGAATGTTTTGTGCACCACAGATTAAGGTAGGGTCATCTGCACACTGAATTATAGATGCATGCTGTGTGGAGGTATGGAGGTCATTTGTGAAGACTGAATAGTAGTGGTCCTAAGATAGAACCCTGTGGGACTCCTATAGTTATGGGCAGCTGAGGAGAGAGAATTTTCCATTTCACAGCTTGATACCTGTCAGTTAAGTAGCTTTGGAACCAGGTAAGAGTGGAATTTGATAGATGATATTGGTTTAGTTTGTTTAGCAGGATTTGGTGTGAGACTGTGTCAAATGCTTTGGACATATCCAAAAAAAGAGTTGACACTTGTAGGCCTTCATTTTTGAGACGGTTTACTGTGTCTGTGAAGCAGAGGAGGGCTGTAGTGGTACTATGAGCAGGTCTGAAACCATGCTGAGTAGGTGACAGGATGTTGCTGTCTAGGAGATAGTTTAGTATCTGGGTATGGATGCATTTTTCTAGGATTTTGACCAGGGGGGAAAGTAAAGCAATGGGTCTGTAGTTAGTAAGTTAAGTGGAGCTCCCGCCTTTATGTATGGGTGTAACATAGGATATATTCCAGAGTTTGGGCACATAGTTTTCAACAATTGATCTGTTCATGAGAGTGGAGACTGGGATAGCAATAGCATCTGCTGTGAGTTTCAAGAAATAGCTTGGGAGTAGGTCGGTTGCTGTTGATGAGGTTTTTAGTTTGGAGAGCATGCTTTTGATTGAAGTGGTGGAAACTGTTTTGAGGGTAAAGCTTGTATTAGTGTTATTTGTGTTGGGGGGGATAGTGAGGAAGGAACTGTCCTGTGATACTGAGGATAGAATTGAGTTCACAAAGTGGGAGTTGAATTGTGTTTCGATGGGAACTTTAGTGTCAGGGGTGGTTGGTTTGGGGGTAGCCTTTTGGGTGGATTTTAGTAGCTGGCTTACATTTTTCCAAAATGTTTGCGGGTTGTGTTGGTATTTAGTTTATAATGTTGTGTAGTAGGATTTTTTGTACAGCCTAATGTATTTTTTGCATGGTTGCGCAGTTTTTGGTACTTAGTTAGGCTTTGTGTTTCTTTGTTTTCTTGATAGTAAAGCCAGGCAGTGTCTCTGGACTTGAGGATTTATTTGTTTTTTTTTACTGGGCCAGGGGTTTGTACAGGTTCTAACCTTGATTTTGCGCAATGGAGCGACAGTGTCTAGGTGTTGTAGAAATATTTTGTTGAAATATGCTACAGCCTGGTCAAGTGGGAGGGTTTTTAGGGGGGTCCAGTCACAGTTACAGATTAAAGTGTTGAGGACCTCAGGAGAGAATTTTTTTGTGTGTGTTTCTAGTGGATATATAGTTAGTGGTTTTGCATATGCTTGTTCTACTATGTATAAAGTATATTATGTTGTGGTCACTTAAGGTGTCTGGGAGACTGCCTGTGTGAGGTTACAGTGTGGGGTTGTTAGTTAGCACCCACTCAAAGATGGATTCCCTTTAAGATTTTTTATCACATCTAGTTGGAATTTGGACTAGCTGCTGGTAGCCATGGAGATTTATTAGATTACTTGGTGGTTCTGATATACAGGTGAACCAATCTAGGTTGAAGTCCCCCAGAATAAGGGTTTCTTGTGAGTATGTGGAAGAACACCAGGATAGGAAGTCTTCAAGGCTAGCAGGTGTATTACCAGGTGGAATGTAGATCACAGTTGTGGTGATGACCTCTTTATGGTGAAGTTGAAGTTGTGAGGTAAGTATGTCCCAATTATTGGGGGAGGGGTAGAAGTTTGGTAATTGTTGGACAGTTAAGTTGGACTTGTACAGTAAGGCAGTTCCACCCCCTTTACAAAGTGATCTGTCTTGTCTAATGATATTGTAGCCGGTAGGGAGAACTTCTGAGTTAGCTATGTTTTTATTTAGCCAGGTTTCTGTTAAAGCAACTATGTCTGGGGAGTAGTGTGCTATTGTGGCCTGGAGTTC
Source organism: Protopterus annectens (assembly GCF_019279795.1). Classification (NCBI taxonomy): domain Eukaryota; kingdom Metazoa; phylum Chordata; order Ceratodontiformes; family Protopteridae; genus Protopterus; species Protopterus annectens. The sequence goes on from NC_056739.1 coordinate 266,971,179, forward strand.
AGGTATTTTATTTTTGATACTTCTAATATTAATATTTAGCATTAAAAGATGGTTGTTTTTGTTGCTGTTGTTGATTTGCCCAGGGATGAAGAAAGTGGGGGTGTTATGTTCTGACATTTGTGTTGGAGCAGTTTGTGTTGGACAGGATGGATTTCGGCCTGGGTCGGGGTGGATATCCCCACTTATGGTGAGCCTGGAGTTAAAATGGTTATACAGATGTTGGAGTTTGGTGAGGAGTGTGAGAAAGTATTGTGTTTTTTTGGAGTAGGAATGAGAGCATATGTGTTTAGTTCTGAATTGGTCCGTTATGTAGTTCTTGAATAACTGTGGACAGATATTATAATGTGTGGTGTCTGTATACGAGAGTGCATAATGTAGTGTTGTGCTACTAAATTTAGGGATATTGCTAGAGTGATAACTTGTAATGTTGTAAAGAATTATGAGAAGACAGACTAGACTTAGTTGTGTGATAATCATGGCTATAAAGTTTAAGTTGTTTCTAGGTGGGGGGTCTGAATAGGAATTATAGGGTTGCACTATATGTGGATGGGGAAGTAGTGTGGGTGATGTAAAAAATGCCTAGTGGGAATGAGAGTGATTGGGAGTATTTTGTGTGGAGCAAGTTGGTGTAGTATAATGTGATATGACTTGAGGAGCTGTGATTGGTGGAGGTGATGTGAGGGTGAGCTGTGAGTGTGGCTGTGATTACTATAAATGTAGAGGTAGTGGGGGTGGGAGGTAATAGGGGGCAGGGCAGGGGAGTCGAGAGAGCCCGAGCATTAGTGAGGGCGAACGGTGCGGGGCAGAGCCAACCAAGACAAGAAAAAAAAGTAAGTATTACTTTACAAATCTGAACACTTTAAACAAATTCCTGAGGTCTAATGGCTTACCGGCAAGCAGAATGTAATTGCTGAAGAGCACTTGTGTCCTGGTGGGAGACTAGAAATTTAAAGATGGCTCCATGCTCAGCAGGATTCTAATATAGACTTTGTATTGGGGGAGGGAGATAGCACAAGGGGTGTAAACCAGGTGGAATGCAAAGAAACCAGAGAGGCAATCAGTGGAAATCAGTGAAGGCCTCAGAGGGGGTAAGTAATAATTCAAACTACCTGTAAAGTGAAGGAGAGAAGTGACAGCAAAGTTTATTAAGGTTGGGAGTGTGTCTTCACATTGACTTGCTGATTAGTAACCAGTCTGTGCACAGATTAGAGTAGGGAGATGCATTAGCAATGAAGGGGAATGTATAGAGATGCAAATAAACAGGTGGGCCTCCAAGTGATACAAACTAAGGCAGAAAGCACTGAGAGAGCTGCTTGATGGTTAATTTAGTCACAGGGATGTGAATTAAATGTATACTGTCTATTGGACAGTTAGGATTTCTGTACTAGTGGGGGGTGGGGAGGACACAAGGCTACAACAGTCAGTTTTATTAGCAAGCTGAGAACTACTAAGTAATACTGCTAATGTAATAGCTTCACTGTCATAAAACATACAAATAGAATGCCTGGGTGGACTGACCCTGCTCTTGAGGCTCAAAATGTATATCCTTGTTTAGTTTGCAGTACTGATTCCTTCTTATACTGTATGGGTAGAGTGGTAGCCACAGACTGCAGATTTGTTTGAGTGTGCTCCTGCTCTTGAGGCACAAAATGTATATCCTTGTTTAGTTTGCAGTACTGATTCCTTCTTATACTGTATGGGTGAAGTGGAAGCCACATACTGCAGATTTGCTTGAGTGTTTTCCTGCTCTTGAGGCTCAAAATGTGTATCCTTGTTTAGTTTGCAGTACTGATTCCTTCTTATACTGTATGGGTGGAGTGGTAGCCGCAGACTGCAGATTTGCTTGATATAACATAGCTGGTCTTACTACCCTCTTGTAGACCTTCCCTTTCACTCTTACTGGTACTTGTCTGTCACAAATTACTCCTGACACTCTTCTCCACCCACTCCATCCTGTCTGTACTCTCTTCTTCACCTCTCTTCCACACTCATCATTACTCTGAACTATTGATCCCAAGTATTTAAACTCATCCACCTTCACCACCTTTACTTGTTGCATCCTCACCATTCCTCTATCCTCCCTCTCATTCACACACATATATTCTGTCTTAGTCCTGCTGACCGTCATTCCTCTTCTCTCTAGAGCATATCTCCATCTCTCCAGGGTCTCCTCCTCCTGTTCCCTACTCTCACTACAGATCACAATGTCATCTGCAAACATCATAGTCCACGGGGACTCCTGTCTGATCTCGTCTGTCAACCTGTCCATCACCATTGCAAATAAGAAAGGGCTCAGAGATGATCCTTGATGTAATCTCACCTCCACCTTAAACGCATCCATCACTCCCACCACAGAACTTACCGCTGTCACACTACCCTCACCCTTCAAATACACCTGAAGAAAAAAAAACTTCTCTCCTGATATATTTAATCTACTTATTCAACATTGTGACTGGTCACCATTAAGAAACTTACAGCTAGACCTTGCAGTAGAATACTTTAACAAAAAAATCCTTGAAATCCTAAATAATCTCACCTCCACCAGAAAAATTCACCCCAAACCCAGACAATTACTGTAGCTATCTAGTGACACTAAGGCTCTAATCAAACAAATGGATAAAGCCCAGTCACTATATCATACCACCAAAAACACAGCTGACTTCACTTGATTTCAGCAAATAAGAAACCAAGCTAAGAAAGAAATCATCTTCAATAAAAAAGCTTACTTTCAAACCACCCAATAAAAATATCTGAACAACCCACAAAAGTTCTGGCAAAATATCAACTACCTACTTAACCCTGGTAAAACCTCCACACTGCCCCCTCCACTTGTAATACCATTGAGCCCTTAGCTTTTTAGTTCAAATCTCACTTTATAAACTCTTATCACCACCCTCCTCGACAACAAACAGTACCTCCCAATTAATGTCCCCACCACCACTGAGAACACAAACTCTTTCTCCCTCAAACCCATTCAAACTCTGTATTTAAAAAAACTCCTAAGTAAACTAAAACCCTGCTGTCTTGCTGCTGAACAACTTCCCAATGAATTCCTAAAAAGCTGCTCCATCTATCGCCTACACCATTTCCATCCTAATAAATCACTCTATCTTGGAACAGTATGTCCCCCACATTTGGAAAATATCTCATATCATTCCCCTTCACAAGGGTGGTCCCTCTAGAGATATATCAAATTACTGGCCAATTGCCATCCTCTCTCCCTTAGCTAGAATCCTAGAGAAATGTGTCCACCTACAACCTTAATCATCTCATCACTAACAACCTGCTATCCAGCTCACAGCTTCAGGCCCAAGCATAGTACTAACACTGCACCAATAACCTTCACCAATATTATTCAATGCCTCAGAAAAAATATAGGACAATTGGTCTCAGCAGTTTTTCTGGACATGCCAAAATCCTTTGACACTGTATCCCACCAGCTGCTACTCAACAAACTTGCAACATACAGCCTCAATTTATCTTCCCTTACCTGGATTCACAGCTGTCTGTCAAACCACCAACAGGTTACTAAATGGGAAAACAAACTCTCTCTCCTCTACTTCATGTATCCACTGGGGTACCCCTGGGATCAATACTTAGGCCCCTCCTCTTTACCATATTTACCAATAACCTAAACTCTGCCACCCAACTTGCAATATCATTCAATAAGCAGATGAATCCTCTCTCATCTGTTCAGCCACTCCCCCCCCCCACAAGAACTCCAGCACATAATGCAAAAATCCTTTCAGGACATAGAAGAATACCTCTCCAACCATCAACTCATTCTAAACCATCAAATCATCCAAGCCCAGCTCTATACCTCTCTCTATCTACTCATCTAATGGAACAAAAATTGAACCCACTAATCAGACCAAACTCCTAGGAGTGACAATAGATGACAGACTAAAACTTGATACACATATCTCCCTAGAAATAAAAAAAGTCCATGCCAAATTTTGCACTCTCTACAGGGCCAAACCTTGCCTCACTCACCAAGCCAGACTAGCCACAGCAAGATCCCACTTGCTATCTACCCTCCTCTGTTGTTCACATATTTTCACCAACCTTTGTAAGGCTGACCTGTGCAATCTAGAATGCTGCTACAACAAAATAGCTAGGTTTGCAGTCAATCATCCCCATAAACCCCATCACTGCTCCTCTCTTCAGTACCTCAACTGCTTGGAACTTCCCAACCTATTGACTCTAAACCAACTTATCTTTGCCCACAAAGTCATACACAATCCCAGCAACTGCCCTGCACTTTCAAGCCTGGTACAACCCTACATAAACAGCAGGCCCCTTCGGTCTTCTAACAGGCTTCTGCTAAAAAGTACCCAATCTCACAACTATTATGGTGACTCCCTCTATTCCAATAAAATAGCCAAGCTCTGGAATGCTTTCCCTCAGCACATCCCAAAAAATTTTAACATTTCCTCCTTCAAACAAAACCGAAAAGATTATCTCAACAGCAACTGGCTATTCCCCTGTATTTTACCTGGGTAATTCCTTCCCATATGCCCTCTCAACTCTGCATGCTCCTGTACCTCACTCTACCAGTGCCTTATGCCTACAACTGACTTGACCATATTTCTAATAGAGTCCTGATGATACAATAGATCCAGTTATTTGTTTCTCAGTAATATGTGTTATTATGTCTCCACAGTTATTAGATTCTTTCTTTAGCATCCTTAATTGTACTGTTGTAAATTGTGATTTTAATAATTACTCATGTCTTGACTACTTGTTTTTAAATACATTTTGTAAACTAAATTGTTAATTCACTGGAGTTTTTCTCCCCGGATCTATGCTGAAAAGGGGCTGCTGGCCCAGTCGGACACTACCTGGTTAACAAATATAAATAAATAATAAATAAATATCTTGTTGATCTTTGAGATGCTTATTTCTTACTTGTGCCTGACATATGTTGTTAGCTATATTTTAAATTATACATTTCTTCTTGTTCTTTGTTTTATTGATCATTATAATTGTTGATACTTGCTAGATGATCATCTAAATAAACACGAACTTGAGAACTTCCAAGCACATACTTTTGTTCCATGGTACAGAGGGATAACACATTATCTGCATCCCAGACAGCCTGGGATCAACTAACAAGCAGAGAGCGGGGGGACCTGGCAAAAATAGTGGGGAAAGAATTGTTTACACTGATGTGTCTAACCTTTAGCAACAGGTGGCTTAGTCCACTACAGTACCAATATTCATCAGGAGTCAGATGTCATTTCTAGGCAGCACAGGGGACCAAGATATGCATTCACACCTAGTACCTTATTTGTGCATTGTATTTGGGATAAGGGGCATGCAAAGAACCGAGCCACTGTCACTGACCAGCACTGTGGGACTATAAATTTATGACTGCCTTAAAAGACTGAAGCCTTAGGATAAGGCAACAACCTGTTACTTCTACCCTAAATACAGCCTCCCTCTCAGTTAATAAGTCAGGTATTAGGGACTGATAAGGGGTAAGATATTAATAATGTACACATCTGACAGGCAGAGAGTGAATGTTGTAAAACAAGCAAGAAGCCGGAATAGTCAGTCAGGAAGGTCCCCAGAGACAGAAGGAGAAAACTGATCTGGCAGTCAGCATAGAACAGATGGTCTGTTCGTTAAGGAAATTCTATCTCTCTATGTTTTCAATAATTCACAGTAATTATTTATAAAAATTCATACTGATTCTTTGGTGTGCTCTTCAGCAATGCCAAATGAAGCAGTACACAATTAATGTACAATTAAATATAATGATTAGCACCATAAAAGGCAGCACAAGCCAGAAGTCCTGAAAAAGAGAAATAAGTAGGAACTGCAACTATAGTGCATTTCCACCATAAGTATACAAGAGATAAAATAACTGAAATGCATACAGCTTGAAAACTAACAGGTGACTTACCACCATTCACATACAAGGATTTCTTGTGCAAAATTCACTCTTCTGTCTTGCCAACTACTGTGATTGACATGCCCTGCTGAATTCACCATATGCTGTTCTGTAATTAAGATTACCTTTTAATTCGCAGAGCTACTTTAGTTAAATCTAAATTTAATGGCAGATTAATCAATATAAGGACTGAAGTGTAATGAAGGCAACAGTTTCAAACTCAGTTGATAAGGCAATGTGAAGTTCAAGGGGTATTTACTTTAAATATAGTCATTAGAGAATAGTTTGATAAAGCACAGATATATTTTATCTTGATCAGAGAAGAATGAATTTAAACTAATTTGGCATTTCTGTAAAGTGAAGGTACATTTTTCCTTCATGTCTAGCTCATTTCTTGATTAAGTTCCCTTCTATGTGGCACTTTCCTTCTGGTTGCAAATTCAGAAAGACTTGTTTTGTAACTTTAAGATTATTTGAAGTCTAGCTTTAATAATTATCAGTCTGTGAATTCCGCTCAGCCCAACACAGACAAACATGTATGACACATCTAAGGGCTAGCACAAGGCCGGTAGTATTTTCTTGGCAAAACATTTCACTGATTAAATACCCTTTAACTGGGGCACCTTGAATAAAACTATGCAAAAGCCCAAAGTTTTACGGGCAGCTTCTGTCCACTTTGACAGATTTATAAAATAATGCATCACTAGGCTATTAATAAATGGTTACTATCCCTATGCTAGATATTAAAGTACCTCAAGCTTTGCAAATCATTTCCAAGGCTCCCTTCCAATGATTCAAGTTGTAACCATCTTAGCATTGCAGACAGATTTAGGAAGCTGCAGCAAATGAATCCAACCACAGGATTAATCTGTCTCAGTTTGGGTGCACTTCATCTAAAGACCCCATGTACAAGTAAAACTAACACCAAATGTCATCAGCCAAACCAGCCACCTAAGTCAAGAACAGATGGCACATGCAAACAGTTTCACACAAATAATGTTCCTTTACTCTTACTTAATTATTCTCATTCTGAGGGCAATGAATCTTGCAGAAAGACATGAATTAAAAAAAAAATAGTAAAACATTGCATATGTACAGTCCCACAATTTTATGCTTTACCACCATAAATCTCAGAACTACATTGAGTACTGTAACGCATATTTTGCTGCCTTAAATTAGACTGCATAGCA